>NC_091464.1:9177166-9324666 GCF_027789765.1 Dendropsophus ebraccatus | reverse complement strand
CGAAGGGATCCCCTGAAACTACTTACAAGCGACACCAAATTTACCACTGTACAAATTAGTAAGCTAAGGAATGTTGCGAAAGACCTACTTAAACCACCAATGAAATTACAAGAGGCGGGTGTTCCAAGAGCAAAAAGTATCACACAAAGATAAAAAATAAATATCTAATGCTATTTCAAGTAATGGCTGCTGTAAACATATCTTCATTAGGAAATGACCTGGTGGCTAATGGGTTTCGACTACACTGAACATATGGTAATCCGACTAGCAGATGACCCAGGTAGCAGCTCAACGGAGATGCATCCTCCTCCTGCGTGAGAAGGCGTCCATAGGTCGTGCAATTCGTAAAGAGAGACACAAAAAAAGAAAAGTGACCGTTCTCCAGTCTTGCGTTTTCTGTAGTATCTGAAATAGTTTTGGATATCACATAAGACCATCATTCTGAGAAGTTTGGCATGTTCACTGAAAATAATTCCTTTATTAGTATAGGTCGGCCCGAGGGTTTCGCTTTGTGATTTCAATTGGCCCCACTGTCATTTTGTACGTAGGTTAGGCCGAACCATTACCCCGATGCTAAGCTAAGGTCAAAAAGACAGGTCAGGTATTATTGTGGTCAGATAAGTGCACACATTTGCATATAGAGGTCATTGGTTGTCAAGGTTGATAGAAATATCCACAACAATAAACCAGTCAATTTTGACCAGATGATTCTTTTTTATATTTGAAGGCCCAAAAGGCCAAAGTTACCGAAATATGAGGGACCTGAAGATCAAAGTGGAATGGACTGAAATGTATTTCCAGATCATGGCATTTGTTATCGGACTTGTCTCGGTCACATCCTAAACGGTATGGCTTTATGCTGCCGGCTGTTTTAAGACATTTTAGCATGTGGAAGAAGAACCCTGTCTGGAGAAGACAGGAGAGAACGTAAAAAGGCGATGTGAAGCAAACACCCTGCAGTTTTCATTGTGTTTAGGATACATGGAAAACAGCGCAATGATCTTAAAACACATTTACAATATGTAGATTGCTATGAAATGAACCTGCCCCCATTTTACAGTGAGAACTAGGAGATACCAGGCGGTCGGGCCTCGCTATCTACATGATGAAAAAAAAAGATTTGGAATTTTTCCAGAATGACAGTCAAAGCTTTAGTACTGCATAGGGACTTAGGAAGATGAAGGTTACGTGAAATGTAGAACCTGTGTGAGATAACAAGACGTTTGGCACAAAGTCAATAATGGTTTAAAGTTTTCTTGTCTGCGATATCTTGAGAGACACCATGAAATGATGTCTATAATGATATGTATCATAGATAGAAAAGCTTACACTGCAATAAGATCCATAGTAGTCGTGTATTGTAAAGATAATTCTAATACCATTACTGGTTGGAATATGTACCCACATCCCCATCATGAAGGTACTTAATGTTAAAGGAGAAGTCCGGCCGTAAATCTGGCAGCCGGCAGGGGGATTTGATCAGGAGTATGAGCTTACCTCTCCATGTGCCTGTGGTGAGCGGCAGGACCGGCCCCTGGGACCCCTGCTGGAAGTGCCTGTCCCAGCTGATGGACTGGCCACTCAGCCAATTAGTGACTGGGGCAGCGTCCCACCCCAGTCACTTAGCCGGGTTGTGATGTCCCGAGGCAGGTCCCACCGCTCACCACGGGTACGGGGAGAGGTAGGTTCATACTCCTGACCAAATCCCCCCGCTAGCTGCCAGATTTACCCTTCTTTTTGGCATGACGGATATGATACCGCCATTATGACTGGTTTTAATCTTTTTGGATAAATCAGGTCTCTGTCATGTATAATATATTTTGCTGGTTACAATACTGCTACACTGTCAAACGGCAACACTAGTGTGAACAAAGTCTTAGGGAGTTAGAAGCCTGTTCATATTTTACTGTATTCCCTAAAAAATATAAACTTTACGGCCATGACCACACGTCTTTTTTGCCCGTTTGATGATTTTTTTTTTTACAGCTGTTATTGTGCGCCCAAATAACAGCAGTTATTTTAAAACAACGGGTGCGCAATTACGGCCGTCCACCGGGCAAACATTTTTTTTTTGTGTGTGGTTGTGGCCTTTGAAGGAATTATCATGTAAACAAGATGATGAACAAAGACAATTGTCCAATGTGCAGGCTCCCGTACATGTTCAGCACGTCTACATAACTGGCATATTAGATTAGTATATACTGGCCCTACAGGTACCGATTTTCTATCAGAGACACTAAGCAGTAGGGGTGGGTTAGGGGCTAGTTTTACTCCCGTTTATCGTTTTGATAGAGATGGAGGCTACTGACTGGTATGACACTGTATACTATTTTTACTCTATTATATTTGGTAATGCTTTATGACTTGTATTATTCTATCATACTGCTAAGGGCCACATTATTCTACGGGTTTCGATGGATCTTGGTGTGAAGAGCTGTGCGCAATGGTTTTACGGTATGGTACAGATTCATAACAACGTTAAAGGGTCATTCCACTTGGTTAATGGACACAAGCCTCTCGCTATGAGAAATTTGCAATTGGATCAGCTGGTGAATTTTGAGTGAGTGACTTTAAGTCCAGTTCCTACATAGACAGGCGATCGGGTGCAAGTCCTCTGGTAGATCAGCTGGTAGTGGATACACGTTGCAAAAATCCACAGTTCTCCTATTGTTCTCAAATCTTTACAGTCATCCCTTGAACCAGTGCAAAATATGCCAAGTGTGGCCGCTTAAGAATTTAAATCTATGAAAATTCCCTTTTGGGTTTTTTTTTTCTTTCAGGGATGAAAAATAATGTACTCTTCCCCCATTTTACACCCTTCCCAAAAGCAATAAATAATAATAATAATAAAAATAGGAGTCTTCTGAAGAGAAAACGAGCGAAACGAACAACCAAACCAACGAACAGAGCAGTCGAGTCTTCTCTTTTTATGCAGTCTCTTAGTTTACGTACAACATGCAATCGGCGGCCTGCTGGGCTCGTGGAGCTCCGGTGATGTCTTCAGGGTCTCACAAGGGGTGATGAATATGAGCGGCTTTGGCTGCTCTCCTCATTCGCGAGGCAATCAGCTGTAAGACCTTCTGATGCTTGATGTGATTTTTCACAGTCGGGAGGAATGTCCAGGGAACCCTGCAGCTCTCCGTCATAAGAGTCTTTGCCAGGACTCTGTCTTCTCTCCATGGTTAAAGAGCTGTATTGAAATTCAGCTGTCAAAACTCATGGCTGCTATCAACTGCTCCACTTTGTAGGCTAAGCGGTGTCGACGCCCCTGTTCATCCTGTTCCAAGGCCGTAATTAGCTGTAAGGGGGGAGATATGAAAGGTTTTATTCACAGTATGGAAACATTTACAGGATACGGAGGGAATGGTTTCAAAATTGACAGTAAAATCTGATATCAAGATATACCATAACATAAAAGAAAGCCTAAGGCCCTAAAATAGCTGCATATAGCCACTACATTGTAGACATACAGATACACCAGCCATTATCTGAATGACTGCAATAGCATAGAACGCTTAAAGGGGTTGTCCAGTCAGGTAAAATATCTGTTGAATATCCCCCCCCCCTTAACCCTGCACATCATTACAGAGTGCAGAGACAGACGGCCAGGGAGCTGGTTACATGAGCCGTCTCAGAAGAGAGGGGGGAGGAGAAAATTGAGAGGAGAGATGGACTGAACAGCTCAGATACAGTTTTCTGTGTCTTCAGCATAAAGCAGCAACTCAGAACTGGAGGAAGGAGACTGATAAGATGACAGATGACATGTATAGAATAAATTGTCTCCAGGCAGGGGATCATCATATATTTTAACTAACCGGACAACCCCTTTGGGCTTTTTGGCTAAAATGCCATTCATAGATGTAACATGGAATACGCAAGTTAATACTTAAGTCAACATTGTTAATGCAGCAAACATTTGCTTCTTCCATCTGTAAACCATGCATCCCCAGTAGTCTCCAAAATTACTTAGAACAACATACTCTATAGTCATGTGAAATTGGTCTAAGCTTCAGACGTGAATATGTTGTCTAAAAAAATTCTACAATTTGCCACAGACATTCAGCTGGGTGACTGTTACAATATCATAACATACTTGGGCTATGTTCACACACCATCAAAATGATAGCCGTTTTTATTGGATGTCCGTTATTTTAAAACAATGGTTATTTGCTGTTAAATGGCGTATGTCCAATAAAAACGGATGTCCATTTGATGGTGTGTGAACATAGCCATATGGTGACATTTACTACAAAGTAACACAGAATCTAAATGGGCCATATAGGATTAAATGGAAGTGGCGGCTGTTATTGCAGCTCAGAACTTCCAAGTGACTACAGCTGAGAGGCCCAGTCCATGGACAATTATAGGAAATATATTTAAGGGGGGGGGGGGGGGTTCCAAGGCCTTTTCAAAAATGGGATAGCTAGCAGGGAAGATCAGGGGAAAAATAAAAACAAAAACATACTCACCTCTCCTGGTTCTGCACTGCCACACCGGGCTGGCGTAAGAGTACAATGACATCACTATACATTGTGCACAGACCGCTGCAGCCAATCAATCAAAGGCCTTAGTGGTCATGTGCAAGAGGCATTGTAAGTGCATGTACACTTTCATCAGTCTAGAGCAGCAATGATGTGGGACCACGAGGGAGAGGAGGGGTATGTTTTTTTGTCTGGATAATGTGATAAAGCTTATACTCTATGTCTTTTTCAGAACATGTAGATCACTGTAAGGCCATGTTCACACACTGTCGTTTTTGCTAATTTTATTTAAAATTTTGCAATTTATTTAAAAATAGCAGCTGTTGTTTTCAATCGTCTATGATTCCCATTGAAGTCAACGCAAACAATGGCCGTCTGTTCACACAATGTACAGAATCACAGCCATTCTTCGCAGCGGACGTCAAATTAACGTTCATGACAAAAAGCAGTCGTTATTTTGTGCACTGTGGCCATTATTTTTAGTTGTTCACATATTTAATGTTATTTTTTTATAGCCCCACCCAAAACCTCAACCTAATTAATGAACCAACCACCGTCATTGCAGTGACAATCTGTCAAACACAACGGCCGTTATTTCAGTCTCAAAATAACGGCCATTGAAAAACATTCAAATATCAGGGAGATAAGACTCTAGAATCTTCTGTATATATGAAAAGAAGAGTAAATGTCCAGTTAGGTACAGTTCACACACTGACAAAGAACCAGACTGTGCGAGTTCCCTTCTGTACATTGTATTTTCCAGGCCTCCCTGACCCTTCTTACCTCCACGCTGTATTTACTGACATACGAGTAGATCTCGTTGAGTGCGCTCAGCATATTGAACTCTGCTGAGTGCATGCGAGATTGCTCTGCGAGGTAGGCGTTCATGTCCTGGTCGCTGATGGCTGGGAGCTTTGCAATGTCGGCATAATACCTGTAAAACACCACATGACATGTTACTTATATAAAAATGCCATCTTTCTCATTCTCATTATTTTTGAAGGGTTAAAAATCCTCCGGAAAATTCTATGTGCCGTAAAAAAACCCTTCATAAGCTGCAAATATGACTGCATGAAATCCATGGGATACTAGCGCTGACACTGACCTCTCCACCCAGTTCTTGTAGTTGGGGATGTCCTTGGCGTAAAGCAGCTTGTTACTGGGAGAATCCTTTCCAAGCCGGTGCTCTGAGGTGGAACAAGAGTCCATGAAGGTCTGAGCCACGACGGACAAGCAGGCGTCCGTGATACTGCCTTTATGGATGTCAAACACAAACTGAGGATTCTTAATGACATTCACCCAAAACCGGAGCGGGAGGCTGTGAAGACAAGATGAAGGGTGAGTAAAGCTTGGTAGGGTCAGGACCCCCCCAGGTCTGTGGACTCGCACACTAGGAAGGTGTTGCCATGTATTTAGTCCCAGTCCAGTCCACTTACCAGTTGCTTTTCCACGTGTGCCGGACATCAGTATCATAGATACCATGCCTGTCCGCCTGTTCATCCAAGAAGTCAAACATGTACTTAATAGCGAGAGGTAGGGCGCTCCCACGGTGCACTGTACTGAACAACGTTTCAAAAAGATCATCTACAAACTTTTGCAGTGTTCCCTGTAAGAGAAGAGAAGTATTTTCTATTGGGCATACACAATGAGTTTATGTATACGACATAATGGTTGATGCCTGACCCACGGTGTTGGGGAGAAAGCTCACCCCCTAAACGTAATTATAGTCAGTATAGATGACTCCACCCCACAGCGTCTCAGGACACCAAATGTAATATCTGCTTTGGGCTATCATGTGGGGTCTTCATCAACTACAGATAATATAGAAAGAGGCATACTGAATGCAAAATATCTAACTACTCCTCAACTTGTCACTGTTAGTCTTAAAGGGGTATTCTGGTCAGGTAAGATAAATCTATTCAGTCTCCTTCCCCTAGTTCTCAGCTGCTGCAGAGACAGTCGGCCAGGAAAGGAGGGGGAGGAGGGAAAGACGGAGAGAACAGCTCACACACTTTTTTCTGTGTCTTCAGTAGAAAGCAGCAGCAGCAGAGAACTGGGGGAAGGAGACTGAATAGATAATAACAGAAGGAATTGTTAGATTCAACATGTATTTTACCCCTTTAGGAGCCTTGACAATAGCAATTTGTACTAGATTAACACAATTACCCCAATATTCCTCAATAAAGGTCTAATTAAAAAAAAACTTGTTCAGTTTTATCCTTGGGTAATTGAAACCGAGTTAAGTAAAGCGATATGTACATGGAAAATTCCACTTGGGTATGGAGGTTACCTTGGTTGCTAGCAGCCTTGTCAAGTAGATTTCCGAAACCATCTTGCTACCCCGGTCACCTTCTTTCTGGTCTCCATGTTCATGATTTTTTACCAGATGCCACACTTTAACCCCGCTCTCGAGATCTGGCGTTATCATGGGGGCACGAGAACGCAGGCTGTCAGGGCTGCCCGTGTAGCGGAATGTGGAGTCTGCAGGAGGGATAGATGAGAGTCATTTATATTACATCTATATCCTATGATGAGACAATGCCTGTGGATAAACTTAGGTCAAATATCTAAATCCAGTACTTGAGAAAGAAGATGCGGCACTCACCTGTCAAATTGAAAAAAACTTTAATCCATTAAGATCACGAGAAGTTGACGGATAAGGAAACAGACCTTTCCGCATTCAGTAATCGACGGCCTTGGCCAAGAGGAAGCCTATTGATTACGGAGCGTAAAATGGTCCATTAGCTTGTCTGTCAACTTCTCCTGATCGTAGTGGATTAAAGAAGCATTCCAGCGAACTATAAAATATGGCAGCTGGGAAATTTATAACAAGTGGTAACTTACCTCTCCCCGCAGTGAGTGGCAGGACCAGCCTTGGGACTGATGGACTGGTCGCTTAGCTAGTCAGTAACTGGTGTGGGATGCCGCTCCAGTCACTGATCAGCCGGGACAGGCCTCCCCCCCATCATCATCACAACTCAGGGGGAAAATGCCTTCTAGCGGGGGTCCCGAGGCCGGTCCCGACACTCACCACGGGCACAGGGAGAGGTAAGTAAGTACTTGTAATCTCCCCCCCCCGTCGAATTATATAATCTGACAGACTTCTCTTTTAAAGGTTTTTGCAAGTTACCCGGTGAGTGCCGCATCTTCTTTCTCAAGTAGTGGATTTGGATGGATTTTTTTTCTGGACAATCATGTCAGCATTCTGTATTATGTGTCAGCACGTCTTCTGAACAACATATGACTAACACCTGAGTTGGAGTAGCACCGAGGGGATATTCTTTTCTACCGTGGGTAGGTCATATATCTGCCTGTGCATTACAAGACAGCCTGTATCTGCTTATTTTCTAATCGATTTCAAGATCCTTGTTCATACGTACACCCACCATGTAGGCGTTGCGAGTGGAAAGTGAAATGACTTTGGCCCTCAGTCAAATGCCGCCAGTGTTAATGAACCATAAGTCTCCAAAGAAACAGCGAGAGGCTTAGCACGGATTAGCACAGAAAGCGCTATTTAGCAATAAAAATGCCGTCAAATTAGAAGGCAGCGGAGGTTTCATGTGGATTGTGTCTGCTGTCAGGCTAAAGCAGATACAATTGTGCTGTGTAAGGAGGACACGTTACTGCAGTCACCGCCGGACAAAGAGACCAGAGAGCAGGCGCTGGCGTTTCCGTCACAAAATTATTCTTCCTATTCCCCCCTGTGATCTGTGAACGTTTCCATCAGCTCCGGACAATGCAGAATCCCTGTTAACATTTCCAGTGTCGCCATTAATATTGCCGCTAATTTCGGAGACTCAGAGGAGACGGAAACACAGCGTTCATGGTGTTTTTCTCCCCCCCCACCCCCGAGCTCGATGCCTCAAACCAGCGATCAGCGGTATTGTGGATTCCCAATAATGTGTTGTGATGCTTTTTCTTTGCACTGTAATCATGTTTGCTCCAATTTTCATAATTTACATGTTAATGAACGAGAGAGACAAATGTTACTGATACTGCCGCCTCTGCAGACGGTGAGCGGCTGAGGATTTATGGAGCTTGTGCCGTGATCTGCATGGAAACGGCTCCTGTGAATCTGAGAACAGTAACCCTATGAGCTCTGGAGAGAACTGGAGCCTATTGCTTCCCGGCTTATATTATCAGGTGATCGGCTCATTTTACTATTGTGATTATTTAACAATGGTTCCAATGATGTCAGAATGAACTGTACAAGCGGTGTAATGAGGATGGATGGGTTGTGTGCGGGATTGCTGGGAGTACGGACATCATTTATAGCTCCATACCCAGGATTCTTATCTATAGAATGCATGGCAAAACCCAATCCACGGAAACTGATCACAGGGCCGCTGAACTGTTCTACAGTAATTGTAGCTGTGCCCTGGTTAATATGGGCAGAAAAGGCAGCGTAAGATGAGGGGAAAGACTGTTTTATAAGGAATTGTTACACAGTACGGTAATAGGGAATCTAACCTGCTGAGAGCCGTTCGGGTGCAGTTAGTCATTAGCTCCACGGTTCGGTGAGACCAGGCATGTCCAAAGTCCGGCCCGTGTTCCGAACTTTTACGGCCCCCCAGGTATCCGGCAGCAACATGCCACTCTAGTGCACAGAAAAGGAAAGCCGAAATCTCGCGATGTCCGAGATTTCGGCTTTCCTTTCCCGTGCACTAGAGCAGTGTTTTCCAACCAGTGTGCCGCGGGCGCCGTCCCCCTCACCTACTGGCCCGGACGTGCTCCTCCAATCAGGGGAGACCAGGAGCGTGGTGCGCCACGCACCACGCTCCCGGTCTCCCCTGATTGGAGGAGCACGTCCGGGCCAGTAGGTGAGGGGGACGGCGCCCGCGGCGAGCATCTCAAGGAAGGTGAGCAGGGATGGGGGAGAAACAGGAGAGAAGCAGGGGGGAGAGAAACATGGGGATGGGGAGAAGCAGGGGGAGAGAAACATGGGGATGGGGGAGAAGCAGGGGGGAGAGAAACATGGGGATGGGGGAGAAGCAGGGGGGAGAGAAACATGGGGATGGGGGAGAAGCAGGGGGGAGAGAAACATGAGGATGGGGGAGAAGCAGGGGGGAGAGAAACATGGGGATGGGGGAGAAGCAGGGGGGAGAGAAACATGGGGATGGGGGAGAAGCAGGGGAGAGAAACATGGGGATGGGGGAGAAGCAGGGGGGAGAGAAACATGGGGATGGGGGAGAAGCAGGGGGGAGAGAAACATGGGGATGGGGGAGAAGCAGGGGGGAGAGAAACATGGGGATGGGGAGAAGCAGGGGGAGAGAAACATGGGGATGGGGGAGAAGCAGGGGGGAGAGAAACATGGGGATGGGGAGAAGCAGGGGGGAGAGAAACATGGGGATGGGGAGAAGCAGGGGGGAGAGAAACATGGGGATGGGGGAGAAGCAGGGGGGAGAGAAACATGGGGATGGGGGAGAAGCAGGGGGAGAGAAACATGGGGATGGGGGAGAAGCAGGGGGGAGAGAAACATGGGGATGGGGAGAAGCAGGGGGGAGAGAAACATGGGGATGGGGGAGAAGCAGGGGGGAGAGAAACATGGGGATGGGGAGAAGCAGGGGGGAGAGAAACATGGGGATGGGGAGAAGCAGGGGGAGAGAAACATGGGGATGGGGGAGAAGCAGGGGGGAGAGAAACATGGGGATGGGGAGAAGCAGGGGGGAGAGAAACATGGGGATGGGGAGAAGCAGGGGGGAGAGAAACATGGGGATGGGGGAGAAGCAGGGGGGAGAGAAACATGGGGATGGGGGAGAAACATGGGGATGGGGGAGAGAAACAGGGATATCCCTTTTGTGTTTATCGAAACAGGCCCAGGTTTCACACTCAGTGAGTATAAATACATTTAGAATCTATATTATTAACTATATGTATAATATGTACTGTTTTAGTGTCATTTTGTGCCATTTTGGTTGGTGGTGTGCCCCGGGATTTTTTAAGTATGAAAAGTATGCCGTTTTCAATAACCTTTGTAAAAAAAAGTTTATTTGCATTCATTTTAATGGTCCAAAGAATGTCAAGCAAAATGGTCGGCCCCCGCACATGTTCACTTCATCAAATTTGGCACTCTTCGAAAAAGTTTGGACATGCCTGGGTGAGACCATTAGGAGCACTGCCTGCATCCATATTAACTATCCACTCCATAGTGATGATCCGCCCCTTTCCAATGATAATAAATGGAGCGGACCGGCCAGATTGGCACTATTGTGGCAGGCAGTGCTCCTAACAGCCTCACCAGACCATGGAGCAAATGAATAACTGCACCAAAATGGCGCCAAGGAGGAAGGTAAGAGACATCCTATAAGAGACAGAGCTTCATCCTTGGCGTCTCATGTGCAATTGGCAGGTTGGATTCCTCTAACCCGCTCATAGTTCCCTATTAAAGCACTCTGGTGTCTGTGTCCAACAAGAGAGGTATTCTAGGAAAAAAAAAACGTTCCCCCTATCCATAGGATAGGAGATCGGGCCGGGGGGCCCTGGCTTCTGTATTATGAATAGAGCTGCGGGTACGGCACGTGACTCCCAGCTCTATTCATTCATTTGGAGCAACAGAAAGAGCCGAGTACAGGGCTCTTCTGGCATAATCGGCTCTTTCTGTTGCTCCAGAGGAATGAATAGGGCCGGGGGTCACATGCCGTACCCGCAGCTCTATTCATAATACAGACGCCGGGGCCCGATATGGAGATCAGCGGGTGGTACAGAGGTCGGACCCCCCGCAATCTCCTACTTTTCCCCTATCATGTGGATAGGAAAAATAGTTTTTTTCCTGGAATACCCCTTTAATATTAATCAAAGTTTACCTGTATGTATTCTGCCTTAGCTATCCTATATAATAAGGAAGGGTTTTATTACAGACTAAACAAGTAATCCTGAAATAATTTAAATCCCAATGCTTACAGTTCTAAATACATGACTATGCAGATTCTTACCATATCTGCTGATAGAGGTGCGGGATATGCTGGCAGAAGCTGGGATGTTGTATGATGAGGTTTGTTTGGGGACAAGGGCAACCACAGAGCGATCAGAGACCTGCAAGAAGGTAAAGCGGTTAGCAGAGGTCAAAGGAGCAAGGTGATCCAAAAGATTCCCAACAAATAAGGTGCAGGTCAGAGTCATCCAGAATCACCCGACAAATCAATACAATAACTACTACTAATAAAACCTGCCATGTACTGTATCAGCTCCTAATCTAGTGACAATTGCCCTGGTACTCTGGCACCGCTGACCTAATTTTAGTGTTAGATCACACAAAGGAACGTTTTTCAACATATAGTTTGTATAATTGCTCTTAAGGGGACGTTCACACTTACCGGATCCGCAGTGTATTTTCTGCTGCGGATCCGCAGTGGATCCGCAGCAGATTTCATTTAAATAACTGAACACAGCATCAAATCTGCACCATCAAATCTGCTGCGGATCCTGTAGGTGTGAACGCACCCTCAAGAGGCATTCGGATATCAGGTAAAAAAAAAAAGCAAATGCTGAGGAAACATACAGCAATGCTTACCTAGTGCTCCAGGTCTGAAACCACCAAAAACGCCATTTATTTTGTGGGTAAGTAATCCTCCCCCTACCATGTCCTCTCACTACTTTTTGGTTAAGCAGCTTCTTGGTGCTACAATTCCCAGGATGCATTGTTTTCCCCCAGCTCTCCATCACAGCCCTCCCACCCTGCCTACTTCCCTCCCCCAGCACTCCTGTAAATTCTGCACCCAGAGCTGCTGCAGAACATTGCTCTACACAGCAGATTATCTTCCAATACAAAAGCAGCTGTATCATCCCTTGTCTGCCCTTCTACCTGTGACATTTTTCAGCACAAGGAAGCATGCGATAAACACAACTTATTCTTCCTAAATATCCTAGTAAAGATAAATATATATGACAGACAGAGGGTGATGAAGTCTGGGGGGGTGGTCAGAGTTGATGAAGTCTGGGGAGGTGGTCAGAGGTGATGAAGTCTGGGGGGGTGGTCAGAGGTGATGAAGTCTGGGGGGGGGGTCAGAGGTGATGAAGTCTGGGGGGGTGGTCAGAGGTGATGAAGTCTGGGGGGGTGGTCAGAGGTGATGAAGTCTGGGGGGTGGTCAGAGGTGATGAAGACTGGGGGGGTGGTCAGAGGTGATGAAGTCTGGGGGGGTGGTCAGAGGTGATGAAGTCTGGGGGGGTGGTCAGAGTTGATGAAGTCTGGGGGGGTGGTCAGAGGTGATGAAGTCTGGGGGGGTGGTCAGAGGTGATGAAGTCTGGGGGGGGTGGTCAGAGGTGATTAAGTCTGGGGGGGGGGTCAGAGGTGATGAAGTCTGGGGGGGTGGTCAGAGGTGATGAAGTCTGGGGGGGTGGTCAGAGGCGATGAAGTCTGGGGGGGTGGTCAGAGGTGATGAAGTCTGGGGGGTGGTCAGAGGTGATGAAGTCTGGGGGGGTGGTCAGAGGTGATGAAGTCTGGGGGGGTGGTCAGAGGTGATGAAGTCTGGGGGGGTGGTCAGAGTTGATGAAGTCTGGGGGGGTGGTCAGAGGTGATGAAGTCTGGGGGGGTGGTCAGAGGTGATGAAGTCTGGGGGGGTGGTCAGAGGGGATGAAGTCTGGGGGGGTGGTCAGAGGTGATGAAGTCTGGGGGGGTGGTCAGAGGTGATGAAGTCTGGGGGGGTGGTCAGAGGTGATGAAGTCTGGGGGGGTGGTCAGAGGTGATGAAGTCTGGGGGGGTGGTCAGAGTTGATGAAGTCTGGGGGGGTGGTCAGAGTTGATGAAGTCTGGGGGGGTGGTCAGAGGTGATGAAGTCTGGGGGGGTGGTCAGAGGTGATGAAGTCTGGGGGGGGGGTCAGAGGTGATGAAGTCTGGGGGGGTGGTCAGAGGTGATGAAGTCTGGGGGGGTGGTCAGAGGTGATGAAGTCTGGGGAGTGGTCAGAGGTGATGAAGTCTGGGGGGGGGTGGTCAAAGGTGATGAAGTCTGGGGGGATGGTCAGAGGTGATGAAGTCTGGGGGGGTGGTCAGAGGTGTCGACATCACTCAGGGAGCGGGGCTAGAGCTCAGAGGGAAGATCCAGCCAAGAATCCTGAGAAAGAAAAGAATGAAGGGAGGAGTCGGACGCTGGAGACAACACAGAAACTACACAGCTTCCTGACGGGGTAAACCAAGCAAAAACAATGAAGCCAGTACTATTGGTGATAATACATTTATAGTAGGTTTTATGTCTTGGGGTGATGCAGGAATACCCCTTTAACAGCGACACAATATGACAATATGACGTTTGCTTGGAATATAAGCTGATAGAAAGCAAAAGCAGGTTGTGGGCATGCGGCTTCCCACTGATAATATAGGGCAGGGGTAGGGAACCTTGGCCTTCCAGCTGTTGCAAAACTACAGCTCCCATCATGCCTGGAGAGCCAAAACTTTAGCTTTGTTATATAGCTTTAGCTTTGGCTGTCCAGGCATGATGGGAATTGTAGTTTTGCAACAGCTGGAGGGCCAAGGTTCCCTTCCCCTGGTATAGGGTGTATCCTACTAGCAGTGGCATCTGTCACTGGTGACGGATTGAGTAGTCTAACAAGGGTTCCAACCCCAGGTCGATAGCATTTTTATGACTTGTGCTATGATCTTAACCTTTACTGTCGGAAAGTCTCCCTGATTGCCGTTTCCGATACAAGCTGGACGTATTTTCTTACCAAACAATGGCCTAGCTGTGAGATAATGTGACTCATTTCCTCCCGCCAAGCATTGTTTGTGTTAGCAGCATTTCCATCTCACCCAGCCCAGAACCCAAACAAGAAGTGCTCGCAGATATTACGCGGACGGCTAATGGCGTGTGAGCCGTGGAGTTTTTTTTAAGCCCATTTTTGCCTCACTCATTTCCAGTCCCATTTTAAAGATGGAGAATGCGGCTGATTTAATTAAAGCCGAAGCACAAAGAGAATAAGCAGCTATCATAATGTTATGGACCATAAAGCATTCTTATTAAACCATTTTTTATTCTAACCGGTTTTATGAACTTTATAAAAACGTGATTTATGGTGAGACAAGCGATAAAGCCATCTCTCAGAGCCGCAAATTGCCCGTCCCTCCATTACATCCCCGGGATTAATTAGGCAAAAGTCAAACTGTAGACGAACATTAGCGCTAAGCAGACTCTATAGATATAAACTCCGGCTGTAACATATAGGCCGGCTCTTCCTCTGTACAAGGGATTAGGCTACTTTTTTTAAACTTTGAAGATGGTGACACTTTGGCCATTACAGTTACATGAGGCTAATTACCATTGCCTCTGCCGGTAATAAAACGGAAACTACTCGCTAACATTAAGGCTTCTGTACCCATGGGTGACCAATAAATCACACAACTGCATTTGTAAGGGCGAATTAGCAGAAGACTAATGACCTTTAAAGGGGCACTCCGGCAAAAATCTTTTTCTTTCAAATCTACTGGATTCAGAAAGTTATACAGATTTGTAATTTACTTCTATTTAAAAAAATCTCCAGTCTTCCAGTACTTATCATCTGCTATATGCCCTGCAGGAAGTGGTGTATTCTTTCCAGTCTGACACAATGCTCTCTGCTGCCACCTCTGTCCATGTCAGGAACTGTCCAGAGCAGCAGCAAATCGCTATAGAAAATCTCACCAAGGGAAAGATGTGACACACAAGTGATGGAGCGATACCTCAGATCTTACATATTTTACTGTCTTCGAATTTAGATTATTAATTTTACTGCAAACATTTAAATGACATTTAATTTCTATGGCTGCACAGTATGGATAATAGAGGAGCGTAACACCGTTGCTGCTGGACTCTCTTACCTCCCAGTGATTACAAATTGCTTTAGATAACACACTTAAGGCCCTATTACACCGAGCAATTATTGGCTGTATTTGGCAGATTATCAGCAGTTATGGCCGATAATCGCTTGGTGTAGTAATGTCGGCTGATCGTTGTCTTTCAACGTGTTAGAAAAAAAAACTACAATAATAATGACGGTCTGCTGGCTGTCGCACTGTGGAATAGGAATGGTGGCAGCAGAACACCGCTATCTCCAATGGGCCATCTGGATCCCTCCCAGCCTCTCCTGCAGCTCCCTGCACCCCCCCCCCCCGGATCCCTGTTGGCATGTGTAATAGCGCCGGCAGCAAGCAGGGAAAGCCGAGCAAGCAAGCGCTGATCTGACAAGTCGGCGCTCGCTTGCTCTGTGTAATAGGGCTTTTAGGCTATGTTCACACAGTTTTTTGGCTGTCATTTTAGACCTTACATAATGGCCGTTATCTTATACATTGTGTGCACTAACGACCGTCTTTCCATTGTTTCTTAATTTTGACCACTGTCTTTTCTCTATTTTACATGGTGGGAACACAACCTTAAAGCGTAACTGTCATATTTTTTTTCTGTAGAAATCAGTAGTATAAGCGATTTTAAGAAACTCTGTAATAGGTTATATCAGGCAAAAAAGCCTCTTTCTGTACTCAAGAAGCAATTTCCCAGCCTCCCCCCTGACTTCTTATCTGTGCATTATCAGTCAAACATGTCTTCATTACAGAGAAGCCAGTGAAGACGGGCTCTGCTCTCTTGTAAGCCTATGAAGGGGGGAGGGGCCGAGGGAGATGAGGGAGCAGGAAGAGGTGACATGAAGGTCAGCTGTTTGTAGACTATCTGGGCACCTAAACCACAGGATTCTGGGGTCAGAAAGGTCAGTGCTTATCTATGAACTTACTGAGAGAAGATTGCAGGGTGTTGTGCTGTGTAGGACTGCTCCATGCTCAGTCACTCCTAACAGCCCCTCCCCTCTCCATAGCCACATAATGGAGACAGAAATCCTGCTGCTTCTGCAGTGAGGGGGGAGGCTGGGAGATTGCTTTTTCAGTCCAGAAGGAAACTCTTTTGGTTTATAAAACCTATTACAGAGTTTCTTAAAATCGCTTGAACTGTTGATATTTAATGTTTTCCAAAAAATGGCCCAGAAATGACAGTTACGCTTTAAATCCACTGTTCTTCAGCTGTAGGAAAACTCCAACCCTAAGTATTCCATGACCGCGTGCATCACCACAGCTGTACAGATACAGTCTTGCAAACCACCGCTCTTTGTCTGTAATTTCTGGATCATCGTAGAAATAAGAATGTATGCGTAGATGAATCACCTGGTAGTGCATGAGTGTGTTCAGCCTTTTCCAATCTCCTTCTATCTTTGTAGTGATGTCTTCATCTTGCAGAACCACTCTTGCTATGCGTCCTTGTCTCCATTCTGTCCAGAGAAAAAAACAAAACACTTTCTTAGAATAATGATTAGGGCTATGTTTTCACACCGACTTTTTTCGGCCGTTGGAGCTGAAATAATGTCCGTCAATTGTACAATCACAGCCGTCAGTATGAAATAACCGCGACTATTTCGACTCAAATGGCCAAATAAAGACGCCACACCGCTAGTTTTTAGAGAGTTCTGGATTTCAGCTGATTTAACTTGGGGGCTTTTCTTTGCATCCCAAACAATATTCCTGGCAGTTGTGGCAAAAATTTTTGTCAATTTTGTCAACTTCTGTGCATGTTATCAGGCCAAAATCACCAGGGTATGTGAACTTTTGATCAGGGTCATTTGGATGTTTTTGGATGTCATGATCGACCTGTTATTGGCTACAGCAGAACAAAGTGAAGGTTCTGGAGTGGCCATCTCAGTCTCCTGACCTCAATATCATTAAGCCACTCTGGGGAGATCTTAAGCACGGAGTTCATGGAAGACAGACCAGGAACTTACAGGAACTGGAGGGTTTTGCCAAGAAGAATGGGGCAGCTTTATCATCTGAGAAGATAAAGAGCCTCATCCACAACTACCACAAAAGAATTCAAGCTGTCATTGATGTTAGAGGGGACGATACATGGTATTAAGAACTGGGGGATGGGAACTTTTGATCAGGGTTTGGATGTTTTTGGTTGTCATTATCATTTATAAAGAGAAAACACAGCAGTCAGTAAATGGCTTCACCCGACCACTAACCAGGAGAGGGGGGGGGGAGGATTTTTGTGTTATCATTCATATTCTCTGAAAAAGGGACAGAAAAAAACTTTTGTCAGAGTATTTTTGAGCACAGCTGTAACCCTATGGTGTTAGAAAGACGCCTTCAAAATACTCCCCGCAGATGGTTCTGCGTACAGCTTGGAGGGTATGTGCACACGTAGGTTCCTACATGATGAAAAGCCTGACTAGTTCCGCTAGTTGTCTGAGCTGTTAAAGATAAGGCTGTGGAATCAAATCACATCCAGGAACAGCAGGACCCCAATCTGGGCTAAGCAGGAATGGAGACACCTTTAATACAGACAAGGCTCTACTTTGAAGAAAATAAAGTACAGGATTGGAAAATGGATTCAGAAATTTGACATTTGTTTTTTAAATTCTTTATCTCGTGAAGATTAAAATCTTAAAATAAATGACTGTAACCTTCAATGAGGCACAAACAACATAAAAAGAAGAAGAGGTTTGGCCGTGATGCGTCTCGCTTTATAATATGATAAAACACATCCATTTCCGGCTATGGAGAGTGATTGTACCTACCCAGGTCCATGTCCACAGCTCTCGGCCTCTGGGAATAGGGCACGTTCTTATATACTGCGTCCAAGATCTTCTCCTTGACCTGAGTGATGGTGTCGCAGTTTAAGGCCTTTACCGGTATCTCTGGACTATTCTCATTGTCGGGGTTTACACAGTTCAGGATCTGCAAAGAAAAAACAAACAAAATGATCAGGAACGCTGCTGACGTGTCAGGGACACCGACATGGGTCACGACCACGCATTTTTGGGGGCCATTTCGCATCCAAATTACGTCTGTTGTTTGAAAAGAAAAAAAAGGAAGTTATTTGGACGTGAAATGACGGCTGTCTAAAAAAACACGCTGTCATTTTAACAGTGTGTGAACACAGCCTTTTGCAGAATCCACTACAGAGGGCAGCAGTGTACTCCTTGTATAACAAAACTACTCCCCCTTGTGGACTTCTCTACTACTTACAAGTGTTTTATACTCGATCTGCTGTCGGATGAGTTTGTCTTCGCTCAGTGAATAGCGGGCTTCTCCAGTGATGGAGTCTATGGGTCCTTTCTCCATCTGCTGTTTAATGGCACAATGTAACATGAAGAGCGGCTCTCCAGCACATTCCTAAAAAATAAGCATACAGATATATGTTCTAGCCAAAATGGATTTATAAATATACACACACATATATATATATATATATATATATATACAGTAGCTGAAACAATTACAGCCACACTGAGAAGAACTGTCTACAACTACCAGTTTCCCGCCATCCCGCCTGTCAGCTATGTATATTGCATAGTCTATTCTCTACAACCCACATACCTGATCCTAAATGATTTATATTCACAGCACGAGGAATAATACTTTCAATGAATAAATACTGCTAGGATCTGAGGCTGATCCATACTATGATATTTATATACATTATTTAAAATTTTACCTTAAGGAATTTGTGCAGCAGGAAAGCGAACCAGTTAGTCAGCATCTTCTCCGCCACCGACTCGGTCCTAGGGAGAGAATGACTGCAGGTTTACACTGTGCTGTCATAGCCAACACCGCACGGCTAGCATCTCAATGAGACAAGACAGGAGCCGCCATATTTAGCCTTGGAAGTTTTCATGTTGTTTTAGCTACCTCTGAAAGATGGCCAAGCTTTCTTCATATATATATATATATATATATATATATATATATATATATATATAAAACTATCTGACTCTTTCTACATTGGACGCCAGATGTCAGCAGAACAGGAGGAAAGCGCTAAAAACCAAAAGAAACCAAACTTGCCTTATAGGTTATTGCCTCTAGGTGACTGGTGGGTGGTGGGATCCTGACAGAATGACGGTTCTATTGTACTGCCTGGGCTAAGATAAGCAGATTTCACAATGGTGATAGGAAATAGAAGGCTGCAGACAGCTGACACATAGCTAGTGATGTCCTCACCCACCCGCCGTTATACACTCTCTCAGCTCTTCTGTAAAGTGTAGAACTGCCGCACTCTATGCCATACAGCCAAGTATAGAATATACACCGCACTTTACCACAGATTGAGGCTAGCATAGGATAGCACAGGAGAAGTCAGCGCAGTCCACCCTCTATAGACTGAATTTGTGGTATAAATGTTCTGAAAAAATAGTGAGAGTAAACTGGTGTTCAATACACCTTGTACCTGCGCACATGAGGAAGGAAGAGCCTATCCTCCGAAACGTCCGCAGAACACCAGGTGGACGTTTGGGTGAATGTTACAGCCTGTGAGCGGATCTTTTGTACCGGTACCAAGGAATATATTTCTATTGTATGGACTAAAAGCCAGAGTTTGGGGATTCCTTTCATTGAGGGATCCAATAATACAGAGGAGTCCTGCTCTGAGGTACACAGGTACAGGTGTATTGAACACCAGTTTACTCTCACTTTTTTTCATAATATGTTGGGCTGCGAAGGATTTGGTGGAGAATTGCTGTTTGTATGTATATGGTGCAGTTTGTTATTTCACATACTGAGTGGTATAAATGTTATACAGTATTCCAAGTAGCAGGAAGAAAAGAGCTTGCTCTCTGGCGCCCTCTATAGGTGGGCCTAGAAACGCTGATCCAGCGGATTGACGATCAATGAACAATCTTTACACGGCTCGATCATTGGAGGCCTTTATATTCACTGCAGTTCACATAAAGCGATGTGGGGCTGATGATGGTGATTTTAAACGGTCGCACTATAAATGTTTCTTTGACTAATAATTAACCAGAGTAAAAGAACCTTAAAGGGGTTGTCCAGGACTTTTCAATAAACTAGCATTGCACTGACGTCTGTGGGCGCTGAATGTTCTTTGTAGCTGCCATCAGACCTGCCTGCTCTCCTCCATGTCATGCTGCCCCTTTCTGCTGCAGCTTCTACTGAGCTCCCATATCAGCTCCTCCTACAAGGGCGGGGCTAAATCTTTAGGAATTCCAGCCAGTCCATTGGAGGGACACCTGCCCCGCCCACCCGATGACTCCACCCACCAGATGACTCCACCTGTCGTCATGTGGAAGGAACAGGAAACTGATACTAAACATGAGATCACAGGCAGAGCGGTCATGTGACAGAGCCGGAGAACACAAGACGAGCTAGGAATAAATAATGGAAGTGTATATAGAATATACAACACCAACAGAAGTCACTGCAATGCAAGTTTATGGAAAAGTCCTGGACAAGCCCTTCAAGTCAATGCTTAATTCCTTAAAGAGTGTTTGAATAGCCAAATCTGAATCTCTTAAAAAAAGTAGCAATTTGTACACAACGGTTTAAGGATTTGTGCCCCAGCAGGTGCCAGCTGTCTGATGCATTGGGTATACAGCAGAAGTGAAGGGGTGTATAGCTTCAGATTCTGTGTGGGATGGCATGGAGAGTGAATGTCCGCTGGAGTCAGGGGTTTCCCTATAACACCTTGTAAATGACTGGTTTAGGGTGTAGTCCTAATATGTAATGGATTGCCCGGGTAGTTATACCTATGATACCCTTAGGATACATTTGGAAGGTTTTCTTTTTTTTAATAAACACTTTTCTGTCCATGGCACTATGGTACCTGACGTTACCAGTAAGTTGGGAGGGGGTGCACATGCACCAGGCCAGCCGCACAATGCAAACGTGACGCTTACCTGCTGAGAACTATGGAGATGCTCTAACCCAGTCTACATCCCGTCCCTGATCTAACTGTACCGTTACCGCTGAATCCATTGCTTCCTGGCTATAGGCTGCTGTAACCAGATAACCGATGTTATTTACTCCACGTGTCAGGCTGGTGATGTACATACACCACGCGTTTCCCTTCCAGAGATGGTGGCCATTCTGTAGAAATGAATGGGGCTGGATGAGGCTCCCCTAGCGCTGGGAGGGTGGCTCACAATTCCTACAATAAGTGGGCTTTGTCCTTCTTCTCCTCGTGCCGTTAATCCCGTGCAAGCCGTTCACACTTCATCGTAAGCTTCACAAAGGGAAGAACAAATCTGCCTTTCAAAAAGCGGCTGTAATTTTTTCCTCTCAGAGCTGCGTGATTTTCAAAACCCCAGAGATTATTCCTACAAATCTCTGCTTTTTATATTCTTCCCGGCGCAGCAGCCGTAATTATTACATTTCTTTTCTCGTCTTAACGAAAAAAAAGGAACGCGCCCCACCGAGCGTGCAGCCGCGGAGGAAGAGGGAGGAGAGGAGCGGCATTAAACGCCAGGGTCTGTGCATTTTAACTCTTTGGACTGTTGACGGTTACAGGTGACCCACGTGTTTTATACAAGGGTTTAAGTATTTCTTACATAAAAACCAATATAAGAAGCACAATATACCGTCCCTGGGGGACTCTATTACATCGTAGAGCGCAGGTGTGAAGGAGGGGCACGGGTCACCACTACTATAATATCTGACCACGCGTTTTTGGGCAGAAAAAAGTACAATAAACAGAGTGTTAGAATTTACTGTGTAATAATGTTCCCTCCCGTGCAGCGTTGTATAAGAGCTGACTTGTGTCTGAATACGCTCGCTGTCCCACAATGCTACACATTATATAAAGCACAACCTGAAGACCAGCCAGCAGGTTATTGTCATGTATATAACAGGCCTGGAGTCTGGGGACAGGGATATAATATCACTGCTATATAAAGCTTTGCTGCAGCCTCATCTGGAGTCGCTGTCCAGTTCTGGAATCCGATTCATAGAAAGGACGAGAGCTGGAGAGGGTACAAAGACGGGCAACTAAACTAATAAGGGGAATGGAGCTTCTTAGTTATGAGGAAAGACTGAAAATCCACATAGAAAACCTCTCTTGCTCTGGAGGCGCTGCCTCCGCCTGGAAAGACAAGGGGGCGCTGACAAGGAGGCCGATAACCATTAGCATGGGCTGCTCAGCCAATCAGTGGCCGGGACACGTCACATCAGACAGGCTGCTCTGAAGCTGCAGCCGGAGGACGGGAGCAGAGAAGAACGGGAGCGTGGACAGGTAAACTGCTTGTTCAATCGTCAGCCATTGCTATTACAAGTAGCGAAGCGCGTTTGGTGGCTGATGATTTTAGGACTGGACCTAAAGAAACAATTCTTAGATTGGCTGATCATTGTGTCTAACACATAGAGTGATAAATGCACAAATTGGCCGTGTAATAGGGCCGTAACTATGTAACGTGCCGGGGTGGAGGACGGACTCAGGTCACTACCAGACAGGAGAATTCGCCTCTAGGATAATATCTGACCACGCGGTTTGGGGCAGTACAATAGAGTTAGGATTTATTGTGTAATCATGTTCCCTCCCGTGTAGAGTTGTGACCTGTGTCTGAATACGCCCGCCGTCCCACAATGATTTACATTATATAAAACACAACCCCATCACCTTAATTATAGAGAGTAATGACACTGCATCAAAACATAACAAATGTTTCCTTGAAGTGGCATTTGGTTTTCCGTCACTTGCTTTGGCTTCCTCACCCGGCGCTGCTTATTCCCCCCGATCACGCACAGCAGCAGCATCAGCAGCCCCCTCGCCCCCCATCATCCTCTAAGGACTTCACCCCGCCACCTTATTCAAGAAAACTGTCTGCCTCTGTATCCCGTCACCAAACAAATTTCATTTTGAAACAACCAAGCATGTAATTAAATTGCTGGAATACGACTCTGGCTTTTTTATTCTCTCTCTCTCTCCGTTCGCTGTGTATTCTCCCTCAGGCCACGGCTGATCTTTCCTTGCTCCGCATTAATATTTACCGGTTTCCCAAAAATAATGGATGTGTCCTTGCCGCGAGGCCTCAGGGGGGGCGGCACTGTTTGAGTCTCCGCATTGATGTACTGCAAATCCCTACGGTCATAACAGGGTTAATCTATCTCTTTATTCCCTCCCCAACCTGATATCCGAGTACTGGAAAACGTCAATGGGAACATTTCTTATTAATGGCGGAGAGGATGAAGATGATTTGCTTAGGATATGGGCTTAACTAAAGTAGCAGAAAATAAGCCTTGGGGGACGCTGTGGTAGCAAACATTGACTAACCGCGCTCATTTAGGTTACTGGTGGATGTGCCGCGCTGCCACCGTCCTCTACAAACACAGACGCACAGGAATTCTATTGTTCCTCTGGAAGACAAAGGCCTACATCAGGGATGGGGAAGCCGGGACCCTTCAGCTGCTGCAAAACTACAATTCCCATCATGCCTGGACAGCCTCGGCTTCCCCATCCCTGGTCTACATCATTGAGCATTGCTTAGTCCTCAACAGGTTATAGCGAGACGGGCAGGCCAAATAAGCGTGCGGCTCAAGGGTTAATACTTCTCATTCTCGGCCTATTCTTAGTCTTCTCGGTAAGAGTGATGAACTAATATTAAGAGCTGGCAGTGAAGCACAGACGCCCCCCTCCTTTCTCCTCTCTCCCACAATCCCCAGGGGAAATTAACAAGGATTCCATTATTGTGTCTTGTGGGACGGTTTCTGTGTTAACGGACACGCGAGAATCTACAGCAATTTCCTGTGCACAAACCAGCACTTGTTGTGTTTGGAAGTGAAACCAACGCCTACAGGCAAATCTGTATATAACCTGGGGGGGGGGGGGCAAAGGTGGTCCTATTAAATGGTGGCCACCATGTAGGATAACATTAACCAAAGCTTAAGTACCATAAACCAAACCCAAAGTCGTGTTCTCACACACACAGGCAACCTACTGCTTTCCAGGTGCTGCTGGTCTACAACCCTCGCGGGGTATATACTGTATATTTCATAGGAATCAGTAACCGGCAGGTCTTAAAGGGAACCCGCTATGTAATCTATAGCCATCATGTTATAGAGCGGGAAGAGCTGAGCGGAATTATATATATCTTTGTGGGAAAAGATTCAGAATAACTTGTTACATGTTGATTGAAAAAGAGTCCAGTGGGCGGAGTCACTCCATAGTCTGGACTCTTTAGCATAGAAACATCTGAGATTTTAATCAATAAATTACAACTTATAATGAATCTTTTCCTATAAATATATATATATATATATATATATTATTCCACTCAGCTCCTTCTGCTCTATAATGTGATGCAGATAGCTTAGGTAGCATTTTCATGGTGACGGGTTCCCTTTAACAAGAAATATGGAGTGTCAATGTGTATTAGAGATTGCAACGTTCATGAAAACTGTGTACAACATAACACAAACGTGGGGTGTCCTATGACAATGGCTACAGTCAAGGGGGTGGATATGTAAGGCGGGAAGTGAACAGTCAATTGCTAACACTGATGAGTAAAACGTGTGAGAGCTAGGCAAGTATAATTGGTACCTGTCAGACTGGGTCACACCAGCGACAGTCATGGGCACATATGGCTTAAAGAGGTACTCTAGCAAAAAGCTTTTTCTTTCATATCAACATATATCAGAAAGTTATATAGATTTGTAATTTACTTCTATTAAAAAATCTCAAGTCTTCCCATACTTATCAGCTGCTGTATGTCCTGCAGGAAGTGTTGTTTTATTTTCAGTCTGACGCAGTGCTCTCTACTGACATCTCTGGCCCAGACAGGAACTGTCCAGAGCAGGAGAGGTTTTCTATGGGCATTCTCAAAACCTCTCCTTCTCTGGATAGTTCCTGTCTTGGTCACTTCCTGCAGGACATACAGCAGTTGATGAGTACTGGAAGACTTGAGATTTTTTTAATAGAAATAAATTACAAATCTATATAACTTTCTCACACCAGCTGATTTAAAAGAAAAAGATTTTCTCGGATAACCCCTTTAAAGGGGAATTCTGGTTAAGAAAGATTTAGCCGGCTCTTATATGGACGGCCATACCTGCTGCTAATCTGGTAAGTGTCCTTCCTGTGCGGCCGGGTGTTATATGGACGGCCATACCTACTGCTAATCTGGTAAGTGTCCTTCCTGTGCGGCCGGGTGTTATATGGACGGCCATACCTGCTGCTAATCTGGTAAGTGTCCTTCCTGTGCAGCCGGCTCTTATATGGACGGCCATACCTGCTGCTAATCTGGTAAGTGTCCTTCCTGTGCGGCCGGGTGTTATATGGACGGCCATACCTGCTGCCGATCTGGTAAGTGTCCTTCCTGTGCGGCCGGCTCTTATATGGACGGCCATACCTGCTGCTGATCTGGTAAGTGTCCTTCCTGTGCGGCCGGGTGTTATATGGACGGCCATACCTGCTGCTAATCTGGTAAGTGTCCTTCCTGTGCGGCCGGGTGTTATATGGACGACCATACCTGCTGCTAATCTGGTAAGTGTCCCTCCTGAGCGGCCGGGTGTTATATGGACGGCCATACCTGCTGCTAATCTGGTAAATGTCCCTCCTGAGCGGCCGGGTGTTATATGGACGGCCATCCCTACTGCTAATCTGGTAAGTGTCCTTCCTGTGCGGCCGGCTCTTATATGGACGGCCATACCTGCTGCTAATCTGGTAAGTGTCCTTCCTGTGTGGCTGGGTGTTATATGGACGGCCATATCTGCTGCTAATCTGGTAAGTGTCCCTCCTGTGCGGCCGGGTGTTATATGGACGGCCATACCTGCTGCTAATCTGGTAAGTGTCCTTCCTGTGCGGCCGGGTGTTATATGGACGGCCATACCTGCTGCTAATCTGGTAAGTGTCCTTCCTGTGCGGCCGGCCGTTATATGGACGGCCATACCTGCTGCCGATCTGGTAAGTGTCCTTCCTGTGCGGCCGGCTCTTATATGGACGGCCATAACTGCTGCTAATCTGGTAAGTGTCCTTCCTGTGCGGCCGGGTGTTATATGGACGGCCATACCTGCTGCTAATCTGGTAAGTGTCCCTCCTGAGCGGCCGGCTCTTATATGGACGGCCATCCCTACTGCTAATCTGGTAAGTGTCCTTCCTGTGCGGCCGGGTGTTATATGGACGGCCATACCTGCTGCTAATCTGGTAAGTGTCCTTCCTGTGCGGCCGGGTGTTATATGGACGGCCATACCTGCTGCTAATCTGGTAAGTGTCCTTCCTGTGCGGCCGGCTCTTATATGGACGGCCATACCTGCTGCTAATCTGGTAAGTGTCCTTCCTGTGCGGCCGGCTCTTATATGGACGGCCATACCTGCTGCTAATCTGGTAAATGTCCTTCCTGTGCGGCCGGGTGTTATATGGATGGCCATACCTGCTGCTAATCTGGTAAGTGTCCTTCCTGTGCGGCCGGGTGTTATATGGACGGCCATACCTGCTGCTAATCTGGTAAGTGTCCTTCCTGTGCGGCCGGGTGTTATATGGACGGCCATACCTGCTGCTAATCTGGTAAGTGTCCCTCCTGAGCGGCCGGGTGTTATATGGACGGCCATACCTGCTGCTAATCTGGTAAGTGTCCTTCCTGTGCGGCCGGGTGTTATATGGACGGCCATACCTGCTGCTAATCTGGTAAGTGTCCTTCCTGTGCGGCCGGCTCTTATATGGACGGCCATACCTGCTGCTAATCTGGTAAGTGTCCTTCCTGTGCGGCCGGCTCTTATATGGACGGCCATACCTGCTGCTAATCTGGTAAATGTCCTTCCTGTGCGGCCGGGTGTTATATGGACGGCCATACCTGCTGCTAATCTGGTAAGTGTCCTTCCTGTGCGGCCGGGTGTTATATGGACGGCCATACCTGCTGCTAATCTGGTAAGTGTCCTTCCTGTGCGGCCGGGTGTTATATGGACGGCCATACCTGCTGCTAATCTGGTAAGTGTCCTTCCTGTGCGGCCGGCTCTTATATGGACGGCCATACCTGCTGCTAATCTGGTAAGTGTCCTTCCTGTGCGGCCGGCTCTTATATGGACGGCCATACCTGCTGCTAATCTGGTAAGTGTCCTTCCTGTGCGGCCGGCCGTTATATGGACGGCCATACCTGCTGCTAATCTGGTAATTGTCCTTCCTGTGCGGCCGGGTGTTATATGGACGGCCATACCTGCTGCTAATCTGGTAAGTGTCCTTCCTGTGCGGCCGGGTGTTATATGGACGGCCATACCTGCTGCTAATCTGGTAAGTGTCCTTCCTGTGCGGCCGGGTGTTATATGGACGGCCATACCTGCTGCTAATCTGGTAAGTGTCCTTCCTGTGCGGCCGGGTGTTATATGGACGGCCATAACTGCTGCTAATCTGGTAAGTGTCCTTCCTGTGCGGCCGGCCGTTATATGGACGGCCATACCTGCTGCTGATCTGGTAAGTGTCCTTCCTGTGCGGCCGGCTCTTATATGGACGGCCATACCTGCTGCTAATCTGTAAGTGTCCTTCCTGTGCGGCCGGCTCTTATATGGACGGCCATACCTGCTGCTGATCTGGTAAGTGTCCTTCCTGTGCGGCCGGCTCTTATATGGACGGCCATACCTGCTGCTAATCTGGTAAATGTCCCTCCTGAGCGGCCGGGTGTTATATGGACGGCCATACCTGCTGCTAATCTGGTAAGTGTCCTTCCTGTGCGGCCGGCTCTTATATGGACGGCCATACCTGCTGTTAATCTGGTAAGTGTCCTTCCTGTGCGGCTGGGTGTTATATGGACGGCCATACCTGCTGCTAATCTGGTAAGTGTCCTTTCTGTGCGGCCGGGTGTTATATGGACGGCCATACCTGCTGCTAATCTGGTAAGTGTCCTTCCTGTGCGGCCGGGTGTTATATGGACGGCCATACCTGCTGCTAATCTGGTAAGTGTCCTTCCTGTGCGGCCGGCCGTTATATATTATATATTACCTGCTGCTAATCTGGTAGTCTGCCTCCTTGCTGGGCGCTATGACACTGGAAATGTATAATCAGTAGCCAAGCAGGAGCGCTCAGGAACCGTGTTATCCGCACATCACTGCTGAAAGCTGGAGGGACGCCAGGAGGTTATCACCGCCACTTTAATTGTAAAAATTTAAATGAGAACATGAATGCGTTACAATAAGTATTAGCGTGTGCGGAGGAAGCTTTTGTCAAGATTGCATTCTTGCTGTGAAGCACTTGGCTGCTTATAAAGTCAATTGAAGCCACTAATAACCTACCTGTACAGACGGGGGCAGTGCCAGTAACCTACACCGGAGCCCCGGCATCCTGACCCGCTTATCCTGGGCCATCATTAACAACAACTCTTTATGTTACAGTTTGCGCTAGATAGGCGATCGTTTACTGGGCCTATTAGATGACCCGATAATCGGGCAGTAAGGGCTGCATGGACATCGTTAGCAATGTCCATGCAGTCCTTGCCCAAACACTTTATACATTACCTCTCCTTGCTCCCGATCTTCTCTCCTGTGCTACACAGCTTCCCAGGCCCGGCGGCAGCAGCAGCATCTGAGCAGTCTGTCAGCTGACAGGTTGCTCAGCCAGTCATAGGCCGGGTCCGCCGAGGCCTGTGATTTGCTGAGCAGTCTGTAGGCCGCGCATCGCTATAACACGTATCGATGCGCGGGCGGCTCCCGACGAATTTAGGTCCAAACCTAAACCAACGATCAGCCGATGATCGTTTCATCGACTGATTGTTGTCTCTATTACACAGATTTGGCCGATTATCGCTCTGTGTAATAGGGCTGTCTAGTTGATCTTTTGCCCAATCCCATAAGAGTGCTTCCAGCTAGAATTGCGTCAGTCAGCTGACCTACCATCTGAGATCATGTGTGTATCTTACCGCGACACAGGAAAGGACTGGGTTTTACATGACTGTGCAAGTCTCGTGGATCCGCTGCCCTCTAGTACTTCTCATCCTCAATGACGTTACATGGACATCCATGAGGGTGAGTGTACATATTATTTATGCTTCTGCTTCGCCTGTTATCGGTTCGTACTTTTTGTCCTGGCGACAGTGTTATTTACTCTGTTCACCAGGATATCACTTCACCAGCTGCACACATTGATTTGGATGAATAGTGAAATCACAGGGGTAAGCCGATCTTATAACTACTGTGAGACGTTAGCATACGAGGAAGAACCAGAGGCAATTGTTGTGTAACAGCTTACATGGTCCCCATCCTTACCTGCGTAATAGCAGCTTGGGGTGATTCTTGTTCTCCAGGTTCTTCTCAATCAGGTCGGAAAGCAGCTGCTTCAGGACATCTGTGGCGTATTCCAGCTTCCCCTGCAGAGCCGTCATGATGAGGGAAGCCACGTTTCCTCTGTCCCGCATGGAAAAACTACGCTGCATCTCCAGGGTGCGGATGAAAGTCAGCAGGAAAACCTTGTTGTTGATCAGCTGAGCAAAAAGCTTCAAGGCTTTCTCCACACTTTGTTGTCCATTGCCTTGAACCTAAAGAAATGGCAGTAGAGAATGAGATACTTTTGAGACTACTGTTAAAAGGGGTACTCCGGCAAAAATATTTTCCATTCAAATCAACTGGTTTCAGAAAGTTATAGAAATTTGTAATTTATTTCTATTTAAAGATCTCCAGTCTTCCAGTACTTATCAGCTGCTGTATGTCCTTCAGGAAGTGGTGTATTCTCTCCAGTCTGCCACAGTCTGCTCTCTGCTGCCACCTCTGTCCATGTCAGGAACTGTCCAGAGCAGGAGAGGTTTTCTATGTGGATTTGCTGCTGCTCTGGACAGTTCCTGACATGGACGGAGGTGGCAGCAGAGAGCACTGTGTCAGACTGGAAAGAATACACCACTTCCTGCAGGACATACAGCAGCTGATAAGTACTGGAAGACTGGAGATTTTTTAAAAAGTAAATTACAAATTTGTATAATGTTCAGAAACTAGTTGATTTGAAAGAAAATGAATTTCGCGCCAAAGTTCAAATTCAAAATTATAACTTGTTTTTAGGCCACTAAAAAATAAAATACTTTTCATTGGCAAAGTAACCATACGTGTGTGTGTGTGTGTGTGTGTGTGTGTGTGTGTGTGTGTGTGTGTGTGTGTGTGTGTGTATATATATATATATATATATATATATATATATATATATATATTTTTATTTTTTTTAAGAAAAAAAGTAGTTGTATGAATGGCAACGTAAAACAACATTTTTTATTTAAAGCTCATGTGGAGTGATGCCATACAGCAGACGCTCAGCTGCCTTCAGCAATACTATGCGTTCCCCTTGCCGTGTGCAGCTGACGACAGCTCCAATGTTGTGCAATGAGAAGGCCCTATCTAGCTGCGCTCCATCCTCTCCATGCATAATCCAGCATGTCTTCCTGCTGCCACCTCTCTGCCTTCCCCATGTGACTATCTGGCCCCCTCTTATCTCTGCCTCCCCTGAGACACATCTAATATGAGGCCATTACCTTCCCTGGAATTCATTACCGGCATCTTTGCACCGGCTCCCGGCTCGGCTGCAGTCCATCACGGTGGGTCAATGACCCGTAGCTGTTCTGAGACAGAGAGTTAACAGAAAACAGCCTGCGCCGGTAGCCAGAAAGATTCTGTCTGAAATACGCTGCCGCCTGTGTATGCCAAGCTGCCTAGTAATTCAGGCAGAGTATATACATGGCAGTAATGAAGCCAAAGGATGGGGCGCAGAACACTGCAGGACATGGATACCCATCTCTAACAATACACAGCTATACTAACTACCACAGTCACGTATATACCATAGTCACGTCACATCATATAGGGCAGCCATACATTGTAGATTAGGAATAGTAAGCAGCGCTAATATATATATGTATGTATATATATATATATATATATATATATATATATGTGTGTATATATATATACAGTCTGAAAAGGAAAACATAGAAATAGCACCATGAATGCTCTGGAGTCCTTTATCCTTTGTAACAACAACCTACAAGTAGAGCTGAGCGATAAAAAGAATTTAATAATTTTTTTTTTTTATATTATGCATTCAATACTATTTTCTTGGTGTTTGAATCTGTAATACCCCCCCCCCCCCCACACACACACACACACAAGGGAAGTGCCCCTGTACTAAGCCCCCCCACTGAAGTTCATCTCCCCAGGAGTGAGTCCCCTTGTAGGTGAGCCTCCTGTACATAATTCCCCCTTTGGGCAATTCTCTTGTACTAAGAACTGGTTGCTGGGCAGTCACAAGAATGATTGGCAGGGCAGGGAGCCAATGGCAATATGTTAGATATAGTAATATGAGATATAGTAAATTGTAATATTATTTATTATTATGAACCATTCCTGTGTCCTTTTGAGTGTCAGCTCTGCACCATTATCCTGCTATAGGACCCATTTGGCTCAGTTCAGACCCAGTCTTCTTACACTCAGGAGAACCTGTCACTCGCTCTGATAATCCTCTGATTCCATTGTTCCTGTAACATATTCAGGGCCTCCAGTCCCAGGGGCGGCAGAACAGCCCTGCAGTATTATGCATCTTCCACCATATGTAGGATGCAGTGTTATTTATAGACCTTTATGGAATATTTTCCCAGAAGGATCATGGTTTATCTATAAAGCTTTTGGCAGAGTTCATTTGCCCTTTTAAAGGGTTACTCCGGAGGAAAAAAAATGTCTTCAAATCAGCTGCAGAGCAGTAACAAATCCCCATAAAAAAGATCTCCTGCTCTGGACAGTTCCTGACATGGACAGAGGTGGCAGCAGAGATCACTGTGTCAGACTGGAGAGAATACACCACTTCCTGCAGGACACACAGCAGCTGATAAGTACCAGAAGACTGGAGATTTTTAAATAGAAGAAAATGACAAATCTCTGTCTCTTTCTGACACCAGTTGATTTGAAAGAAGTTTTTTCTGTGTGATGAGAGAACACTTTAAGCATGTGCTTAGCTAGACACTTATCATTGGGAAACTAAAAAAAAAAAAGTGATAGCTAAGGATATACAACAAATATTTTGAACCCAACAATCGAAAATAATTTTTTTTTTTGCAAGTCTAACCTCCAATTCTCGAAGCACAGGATGATCCTCTATTCCAGGAAAAAGCACTCTCATGGCGTAGGTGGGATAATCCAGGTAAGGAATGCCGGAGCGATCTAGGTCACTGGTTAATTCATTGATGTCAGTCTGTAATTCTGCGAAAGCTGCAAATAAGAGAGAATACATCAGTCTGCATGGGGGGATCCCAACACAGAGGGAAGAGGAGCAGGAGACCCACTTTAGCTATTACTCATATATAAGATATATCAATGACTAGAGGACGGGTGTAGATTATTAACCTAAAAGTAAAGTAAAAACAAACCTTTATAAGTTAGTAAGTAGAAAAAAAGCTGGAATTGGTAAATTTAAAAAAGTGTGACACTTAAAGGGGAACTCTGGTGAATTTTAATTTTTCTTTCAAATGAACTGGCATCAGAAAGTTATAAATATTTGTGATATACGTCTATTTAAAAAAAAAAAAAAAAAAACAGTCTTCCAGTACTTATCAGCTGCTATATGTCCTGCAGGAAGTGGTGTATTCTCTCCAGTCTGACACAGTGCTCTCTGCTGCCACCTCTGTCCATGTCAGGAACTGTCAAGAGCAGCAGCAAATCTCCATAAAAAACCTCTCCTGCTCTTTACAGTTCCTGACATGGACAGAGGTGGCAGCAAAGAGCGCTGTGTCACACCGAAAATATACTACTTCCTGTGGGACATACAGCAGCTGATAAGTACTGGAAGACTGGAGATTTTAAAATAGAAGTGAATTACAAATCTATATAACTTTCTGCTGCTACTTCATTCAAAAAATTCATTTGAGTACCCCTTTAACCTTCTTAATATAGTTTCAGTTTGAGTTTCATTATCCCATGTGCAAATGGATACTCTCAATACAAAGGCCATAGCAAGGCTCCTTCTCTTGGTCCTAGCACTATGTGAGTGTTCTTGCAGGGAACGATTGGTGAGTGCCGCACTCTTTTTTGACTTCCTATTTTTATTTTTTATCTCGGATATATGGAGTGAACACCGCTCTGGAGATTTATGCCTCTGTTTGTTTGTCTGCTTGAATGCAACGTGTAGCGACAATTGATTTCTTTTCATATGAGCGACTATGTTAGTTATCCTTACAGAGAGCGCACAATAAATAGAAGAATGCCGATATCTATGTAAGGAAAAGCTATGTATCAGGCCCTGTGCCCGTCTACCTCCTGATTTACACCGGCCTTACTATAAGCCTCTGCTATAGGACGATCCCGCAGAGGTTTCAGCCCTCCAAGGAACGTTCGGATTTTGCTCCATGTACGTAAAGCAGAATAGCAGCTTCCGTGTTTAGTTTTGGCTTATAAATACTTATAAATTTACTTTTACTAATCCTATTATAAGCTCTGCAGCTAACCAGGAGACAATGCTCTCTGTTATGTAACAATTCAGTCAGTATAATATCACTGTGCGGTTACAGAGGGTTCGGTGCTGTGTGACAGAAGAGCTGACCATACAATGCAAGCACCCCAGAATCCTCTGCTACTGAATGTGGGTGTGCAGCAGCTGTACACATGGGCAATGAAGGGAGACACCTAGTGGTCGTATGTATAATGTTGATTTAAACATAGAAAACTAATTTAAAAAAAATAAATAAAAAAAAAGTATATTGCAAAACTGCTTGTGATCCCAACCTCTATCGATTTATTAAAAAAAAAAAAAAAAATTGCAAAAAGGTACACTGTCAAAAAACAAGTTAGTCAAGGTTTAGGTTTGTCTGAAATCTAGATGTCGCTGATGTTATTGTAGGTTTAGTGTGTGAAAAAGCAAAAATCATTATATTATATTTATATTTATTTACATTATATTTTATTATAACTATATACAGTATATGACTTACTATATGATGGCTATATATAACTATATACAGTATATGATTTACTATATGATGGCTATATATAACTATATACAGTATATGACTATACCATGGTTATATATAACTATATACAGTATATAACTATACCATGGCTATATATAACTATATACAGTATATCACTAAATCATGGCTATATATATAAGTATATAGAGTATATGACTATACCATGGCTATATATAAATATATAACTATATACAGTATATGACTATAACTATACCATGGCTATATATAACTATATACAGTATATGACTATACCATGGCTATATACAGTATAACTATATACAGTAAATTACTATACCATGGCTATATATAACTATATACAGTATATGACTATACCATGGCTATGTATAACTATATACAGTATATGACTATCCCATGGCTATATATAACTATATACAGTATATGACTATACCATGGGTGTATATATAACTATATACAGTATATAACTATACCATGGCTATATATAACTATATACAGTATATGACTATCCCATGGCTATATATAACTATATACAGTATATGACTATACCATGGCTATGTATAACTATATACAGTATATGACTATACCATGGCTATATACAGTATAACTATATACAGTATATGACTATACCATGGCTATATATATATATATATATATATATATATATATATATATATATATATATATATATAAAACTATATACAGTATATGACTATACCACGGCTATATATAACTATATACAGTATATGACTATACCATGGCTATATATAACTATATACAGTATATGACTATACCATGGCTATATATAACTATATACAGTATATGACTATACCATGGCTATATACAGTATAACTATATACAGTATATGACTATATATATATATATATATATATATATATATATATATATATATATATATAACTATATAACTATACCACGGCTATATATAACTATATACAGTATATGACTATCCCATGGCTATATATAACTATATACAGTATATGACTATACCATGGGTGTATATATAACTATATACAGTATATAACTATACCATGGCTATATATAATTATATACAGTATATGACTATACCACGGCTATATATAACTATATACAGTATATGACTATCCCATGGCTATATATAATTATATACAGTATATGACTATACCACGGCTATATATAACTATATACAGTATATGACTATCCCATGGCTATATATAACTATATACAGCATATAACTATACCACGGCTATATATAACTATATACAGTATATGACTATCCCATGGCTATATATAATTATATACAGTATATGACTATCCCATGGCTATATATAACTATATACAGTATATGACTATACCATGGCTATATACAGTATAACTATATACAGTATATGACTATACCATGGCGCTATATATATATATATATATATATATAACTATATACAGTATATGACTATACCACGGCTATATATAACTATATACAGTATATGACTATCCCACGGCTATATATAACTATATACAGTATATGACTATCCCATGGCTATATATAACTATATACAGTATATGACTATCCCATGGCTATATATAACTATATACAGTATATGACTATCTCATGGCTATATATAATTATATACAGTATATGACTATACCATGGCTATATACAGTATAACTATATACAGTATATGACTATCATGGGTGTATATATAACTATATACTGTATGAGACTATAACTATATGATGGCCAAAGCAAAGATGGACAAAATTCTAACATGTACTGGACGTTATTGTTACCTAAAAGAAAACAATAGAGTTGCCATTCTCTGTCTAGCCAAACCCCATGTAAACGCTCGGCCTTGGGTATACAGACATATAACCAGGATTTTAGTAGCAAAGAGCAGAGAGAGAGCTGGTGCTGTGTAGCCTGACTATATAGGTGCCAAGGAAGCCTCTTCTGTCTGATCTCCGTCACAAATCCTCTAAGTATCCCAGCTGCCTAACACTGAGTAGTAATACAACGTCCATGTGTTGCCATCTTTATCTAACCTCTGCCCATTGCGCATTAGTCCAGGGTCGGCCATATTATAGTTACAGACAGCAGATGGCAGCTATTTATCCACTTGTTGTGTGTCCAGTGAAATGTATACACGTCCCAGGCCGGGGATCAGCTGCCGAAACAAAAACCCTTTTACATGTTTTGACTGTTGTTCGGCTTAACGGAACATGTGCAAAAACAATGGAAGACAAATGCGATAGGGCGATCCCATCCGCGGAGCTAACTCAATGGTACATTAATTGTCAGGCCCAAAGTCTCCTTCCATCAACCTCTGACCCCGGCGCTGGAATGTGCGACCCTCTGAGCCGGGCGTCCCAGAAAAAAAAGGGTTAACGCCACAGAATCATAATAATAACTCGAGACGTCTGCAGGATTTCGCATTGTAAGGTCCCTATTCCACGGGATGACTATCGTTCGAAAAATCGTTAGATCGTTTTGTGTACTAGCAGACAACGATTGAACGTCCAACGAGAAATCATTGGTTGTTTGATAGAATTTGGACCTATTTTTATCGTTGATCGTTCGCACATTGTTCTGTGTAATAAGATGTCGTTCGGTTGTTCGCAGTGGAGACGACAGGACGACCAAAGGAACGATTGTAACAATCACTGTTCCGTATAATTAGGTTAACGATTTCACGTTGTTCGCCATTGTGGTAATTTAAGATGTTTTAAGATGTTTTTTGTTGAAAAATTGCTTTGTGGAATAGGACCCTAGCTCTATGATTTGTAAGTCTCACTGCTTAGATGAAATAGTGGTCACAGATAGTATGGAGTGAACCTGTCAAAATGTTTAGGTTCTGCAACTTTATCCGAACCCGAGCACTGGGCGTTGACTCCCAGCAGCTGCAGAAGGTGGATGCCGCCCATGGCTACCAGGAAAACATGGATACAGCCATAGGCCATAGGCTGTGTGCATGTTTTACAGGACTTCCTAGAGCGGCATCAGACTTCTGCTGCCGCCAGGAATCAAACGATGAGTGGTCGAGTTTGGATAAAGTTGCAGAACCCGAACAGGTTCACTGGTCACCAGTTACAGACTTATTTACAGGCTTCTCAATACTCACCTTCTTTACATTCGAGGGCCACCCGGGACTCCAGGTTGTCCATCTGCATCTGCAGCCTTTTCAGTGTGAGATCATTCTCTCTGGATTTGCGTTTGTATGCGATAAGCACAATGATGACGATGATGAGGAGGAGGCTTCCACCAGCAGCTATGCTGACAATGGCAGGAAGGGTCAGGAGGCTGTCGGATATCACATTGATAGACCCAGGTGAGAAGACCATTCCTCCGACATGAACCTAGCACGAGACAGAAAAGTCTTTGAATATACAGTGATGACGATGATGTCTGTATGTGAGGAATCTCCCACCCGTATAATAGTCTCAGGAGCATGAAGCATACAGCGGCAAATATATCACCATGATACAAGTCACCCAAAGTGTCATCTAACTCCTAATAATACAAACACATGTCCAGAATAAAGCACAGAGCTCAGGTGATGTAAGACAACAGGACAGTGCAAAGAAATCAGGGGAAATGTACAAGGGACAGATTTTTTTTTAATTTTTTGCACAGATTTGCACATGGAAAACCTGCACATTGTTGCAACGTTCATGCCCGCACCGTGGAGATTTTCCATGCTGATATTACCCACAGCCCAGATTTGTACATCCAATTTCTTCTATGGTTCGGGCAAGGATTTGTTGTACCTTAGATTATGCCAACTGACTTCAATGGAAGTGACCAACCTGCAAACACAACCTATGGTGGCGGATTCTGCTGTGTATTATATGTGCCCTATAGGTCACATATCAGTACACAGAGCAGGGAGGCCTTTTTTTTTTTTTTTTTTTTTTTTAGCTTTCTGCAATTTTTTGACAGCAATCCCTTGGCTGAGGTAGCCCTAGGCAATGGATACTGTACACGGCCTCACAGGGACACTGAAGGTCGCTGCAGCTTTGAGCAGTTGCACTGATTTTTACCATAGACTGTTACGGCAGGACCTGTGGCCTCTATAAAATAAAAAAACTTTCAAAGTCATTACCTGCGGAGAGGTCTGCTCCACAGTCTGGATTTTGCTGTTTTTTTTGCTAGGCCCTGCTGTTTCTTACAGCTATCTGCATGTCTTCTATTACAAGGTATAAAGCGGTGCTGCACACATGACACTGCTACTGAGTGACCTTTCTGCTATGTTCCTCCATAAAAACTATCTGCTGCCCAGCATGAGAAACACAATCCTTCAGTGGGGAGTGGAATAAGACAAGGAGCAGTGAAGATCAGAGGGGGAAGTGAGAGAAGATAACTAGTGATGATAGTACGGCCAGGAACTAAACACCAGAAACATGATCATGTGACATTAGTAAGTAATACATCTACATGCGTGAAAATGTTGAAATATCAAACAACCCCTTTAAAGGAGAACTCCGGGCTGGGGGGATTTTTGGTGCTGAGGGGGTGGGGGTGTAGGATGAAAGATGTAACATGCTCACACCTCCCCCGCTCCAGCATTGATGTGAGTATCCTGCAGCTCCGATCCCCTGGTCCCGGACGCTTCTGGGTCTGAGTTGGGCTGTGATGTGTTAGGCCCGCTCAGCCAGTCAGCGGCCATAGAAGGGGTCCCGCCTTATCCGCTGACTGACTGAGTGGGCCTAACATATCACAGCCCAGGTCCCCACTCTTTCATCCTCCCCAGTACTCTGCCAAATATCACCCCAGCCCGGAGTTCTCCTTTACAAATGTTGACAGTAGAAACTTACAGTGACTTTGTGTTGCCCGGTGAGGTTAGGCGACTCGCAGAGGAGTTGTGTCTCCGATACAGTGACGGCACATGGAGTATCACCAATCAGCACAGTGTAATTCAGCTTGACGCCTCCTGGAGCCGGCGGACAGAGGTTCTTCCCCTATAGAGAAGCACAGGTAGCTGTAGTGTTACTATTTACAGATGATCACAGGTCATCCTGTACTGTATATTACCCCCCTTCTGCCCACTGGCCTCTAACCTTCAGTATTATAGGAGATCCCGGCTTCTGCTCCAGGACGCCTGTGGTGCTCAGGAGCTCGAAGGTCGGGTTGGGGTAATAGATGAATTTGGTGTTGTTGAAGATCAGTAATGACTGTACATTATTGAAGATGAAGCCAAACTCATCTGGTGTCTCTACAGCGTCCAGGCCCGGGCGATACTCCGGTGTGAGAGCAGGAGCCCAGCATGTCAGACAGGTGGCATTTACATTCTTACACACCTGACCAGATTAAAAAAAAAAAAAAGCAATGAGAATAAAAAAAATATATACGCAGTGGTTAAATAGAATGAATAAAAGCTCTTCAGATGCCCACTATGTAGTCACAGTAACTGCATGTGACTCTGCAACAATAGGTACAAAGGAACAGCAGAAAATCCCATCCCCACCTATACCGCTCATGGACACTAGGTGGCGCTATGCTCTCTAAAACCTAGACAACAAGCGAGACAATGACCTAACAGCAGTGACCTTGTCAGAGAACAATAAACATGATCAAAGGTGTCCCGTTTTCTTTACAAATTATTTTCTTTTCGGTAGTTTTCAGATCATATTTTCTTGATGTTTTGGTGTAATTCTAGCAAGGAAAAACATAAGTCTTTCGCTATAAGAAAGAGTTGTTTGCCTGCCAGGCACATACGTTTACAGATTCCTTGCCGTTATACTTCACACGGATTCTCGGCTCCTGGATGATGTCAAGGTTGGTACCAATGACAGTCAGGGAAGTGTGACCACTGCGGACGAGAAAAAACAAACAAAAAAATACGGGCGATTAGTTCAGGCTATCGGATGAGAAACTGGTGCAACAAATACAACATATATACTGGATAGTGTATAACAGAGAGGTAAGGGGTCAGACATCTCTGCATATTTTGGCTCTATTCCTTCTCCTGGTTTCTATAGATCAGGGATAGGGAACCTGGGTGCTCCATCAACTCCCATCATGCCCAAACATGACCATTCGGAGCTCCCATGCTCTGCTCATGTTCTCCCTCCATGCCTGCACACAGACCGGCTCTTCCTAGTGTGGTATAAGAGATGTGCTGTGTCCCCCCACATGCTGCTCCCTCCTCATTGTCCGTTATGTCCGTATTATTGTAGATGTATTCTGGCTGAGCACACAAGCCGTCACAGTGTCCAAACTTCCTCCGGCTTATGACATCCACAGAGGTTACAGACATGGTGTCACAGTGCAGCCTGTCCCCAATGGTGTCACAAAACAGCCTGTCCCCAATGGTGTCACAGTGCAGCCTGTCCCCAATGGTGTCACAGTGCAGCCTGTCCCCAATGGTGTCACAGTGCAGCCTGTCCCCAATGGTGTCACAGTGCAGCCTGTCCCCAATGGTGTCACAGTGCAGCCTGTCCCCAATGGTGTCACAGTGCAGCCTGTCCCCAATGGTGTCACAGTGCAGCCTGTCCCCAATGGTGTCACAAAACAGCCTGTCCCCAATGGTGTCTCAGTACAGCCTGTCCCCAATGGTGTCACAGTGCAGCCTGTCCCCAATGGTGTCACAGTGCAGCCTGTCCCCAATGGTGTCACAGTGCAACCTGTCCCCAATAGTGTCAAAGTGCAGCCTGTCCCCAATGGTGTCACGGTGCAGCCTGTCCCCAATGGTGTCACCGTGCAGCCTGTCCCCAATGGTGTCACCGTGCAGTCTGTCCCCAATGGTGTCACAGTGCAGCCTGTCCCCAATGGTGTCACAGTGCAGCCTGTCCCCAATGGTGTCACAGTGCAGCCTGTCCCCAATGGTGTCACAGTGCAGCCTGTCCCCAATGGTGTCACAGTGCAGCCTGTCCCCAATGGTGTCACTGTGCAGCCTGTCCCCAATGGTGTCACAGTGCAGCCTGTCCCCAATGGTGTCACAGTGCAGTCTGTCCCCAATGGTGTCACAGTGCAGCCTGTCCCCAATGGTGTCACAGTGCACCCTGTCCCCAATGGTGTCACAAAGCAGCCTGTCCCCAATGGTGTCACAGTGCAGCCTGTCCCCAATGGTGTCACAGTGCAGTCTGTCCCCAATGGTGTCACAGTGCAGTCTGTCCCCAATGGTGTCACAGTGCAGCCTGTCCCCAATGGTGTCACAGTGCAGCCTGTCCCCAATGGTGTCACTGTGTAGCCTGTCCCCAATGGTGTCACAGTTCAGCCTGTAATGATGTCTGGCAACCTTGAAAAGTATCCTACTGCAGCCTTCAGCAACTATGAGATGCCAGTTAAAGGGGAAATAAGTCAAATCAACTAGTGTCAGAAAGTTATACCGATTTGTAATTTACTTCTATAAAAAAAAAAAACTCATCACCAATCTACAGCTACACCCCACATACTTATACCTCTTATAGCTGCACCCCATATATACATAACCCCATATATCTACATCCCATATATATACACTCCACCTACACCCCATATACCCACACCCCACATACCTTTAGCCCATATACCTACACCTCATATACCTGCACCTCATTTACCTACACCCCATATACCCACACCTCATATATCTACACACCACATACCTATACCCCTTATATCTGCACCCCATATACCTACACCCTAACCCCATATATCTACACCCCATATACCCACACCTCCTATACCTACACCCCATATATATATACACTCCACATACTTATACCCCATATACCTACACCCCATATACCTACTTCCCAACCCCATATATCTACACCCCATATACCCACACCTCCTATACCTACACCCCATATATATATATATATACTCCACATACCTATACCCCATATACCTACACCCCATATACCCACACCTTTTATACCTACACCCCATATAAGCCCACGTCATATACCTACACCCCATATACCACGACCCCATTAGCTGGGTGAATAACTGGTGGAGCTCTGTCATCATTGTGTAGTCCAGTCCATTGTTTTACAAAATACAATAAGACGTTATAGGATGCGCTCTGTGTCATTGTTAGTGCTGGGGTTACCATACCTACACCCCATATACCTGCCCCCCATTAGCTGATGTTACATTAGCTTGTTGTTAGTGCTGGGGTTACTATACCTGCCCCCCACTAGCTGATGTTACAGGATACAATAAGACGTTATAGGATGTGCTCTGTCATAGTTTAGTGCTGGGGTTACTATACCTACACCCCATATACCTGCCCCCCATTAGCTGATGTTACATTAGCTTGTTGTTAGTGCTGGGGTTACTATACCTGCCCCCCATTAGCTGATGTTACATTAGCTTGTTGTTAGTGCTGGGGTTACTATACCTGCCCCCCACTAGCTGATGTTACACCATACAATAAGATGTTATAGGATGAGCTCTATGCCATTGTTAGTGCTGGGGTTACTATACCTACACCCCATATACCTGCCCCCCACTAGCTGATGTTACATTAGCTTGTTGTTAGTGCTGGGGTTACTATACCTGCCCCCCACTAGCTGATGTTACACCATACAATAAGATGTTATAGGATGAGCTCTATGCCATTGTTAGTGCTGGGGTTACTATACCTACACCCCATATACCTGCCCCCCACTAGCTGATGTTACATTAGCTTGTTGTTAGTGCTGGGGTTACTATACCTGCCCCCCATTAGCTGATGTTACATTAGCTTGTTGTTAGTGCTGGGGTGACTGTATGACTGCAGTAAAATACAAGGTTACGTCTGAATTCTTTATCCTATAAAGGTGTCATATAGGGAGTGCAGCCTGAGAAGTGTATGACGGAGCCGGCCTCCCCATGTAGCCTCCATGCAGATCAATACCATTACAGTGCAGAACGCTGCCATCCCAGCTCCACGGCCACATTATCGCCGGCCACAATCAATGGCAACACTTGGGATCGATAGAATTTTGACGTGAGGATGTATATTTGCTGATATTTATTTGTACACTTTATGGGGCCATTATTCTGATTTACTCTCAGGAATACACAACGGGGACAGGAGGAAAACACCTGTGTAGCCCCTGCCAGCCGGCCGCCACTGCCACTACTAATTCTTCTGTGTAATGCCATATCACACCGCCATAAGCCGTGCCGTAGTTTATCAATATGTGACCTTCTCTTCCCTTATCTGCGGCCCGGCAGTGGTGAGAGGCCTCGTATCATACACATCTCTGCTATTCATTTGGGAGGATGAGCCATTCGCGGACCATGATAACCCCGCCGGATACACACACAGATTTCCAAGTGTTCCAGATTATTTCCTTCATACTAATAGTAGATCTTTGCTCGTGTATTATTCCTCACTATTAAAGGGGTACTCGGGCAAAAAAATGGTTTTCTTTGAATTCAACCAGTCAGAAAGTAATATAGATTTGTAATTTACGTCTATTTAAAAATCTCCAGTCTTACAGTACGTATCAGCTGGTGTATGTCCTGCAGGAAGTGGTGTATTCTCTGCAGTCTGACACAGTGCTCTCTGCTGCCACCTCTGTCCATGTCAGGGACTGTCCAGAGCAGGAGAGGTTTTCTATGGGGATTTGCTGCTGCTCTGGACAGTTCCTGACATGGACAGAGGTGGCAGCAGAGAGCACTGTGTCAGACTGGAGAGAATCCACCACTTCCTGCGGGACATACAGCAGCTGATAAGTACTGGAAGACTGGAGATTTTTAAATAGAAGTATATTACAAATCCATATAACTTTTAGCGCTCAGGGCTGAAGTAGGGGAGCAATATACAGGAGAAGTGTAACCTTTAATTCTCATTTTCAGCTCTCCTTTAAGCGTGACGCTTTATATGTATTCCATAACATGGAGGAAATGAAGAGACTAATGTTCAGGGATTTCACTGTGAAAATCTATAAATTCTTTATTTATTGAGACACGGTGAGGGGGACCGTATGAGGATGGAGAACATCCCCGGACCATACAAATGTGGCTGCAAACCTTCTCCAGAGGCGGCCGTGTGCAATGTAAAGGTCACCATGTAATTGCGCTGCCCCCGGGTTAAGGCTACAAGATGCCATGGGATGAGCAGACCCCAATCTCCCCCTCGTATCCATCCAGCGAGTGTAATGAGATTGTTAATGTGAAGAAATACATCATAAAAAGTGATGGATAAAAATGTGACGGCTACTTTCTAGGAGCACCTGTCACTGTGTGTTCAGCTATGGGCTAATAGCAGACAGGTTAAAGAGGTACTCCGGCTGAAATCTTTTTCTTTCAAATCAACTGGTGTCAGAAAGGGATACAGATTTGTAATTTACTTCTATTTAAAAATCTCCAGTCTTCCAGTACTTATCAGCTGCTGTATGTCCAACAGAAAGCTGTAGATTCCTTCCAGTCTGACACAGTGCTCTCTGCTGCCACCTCTGTCCATGTCAGGAACTGTCCAGAGCAGGGGAGGTTTTCTATGGGGATTTGTTACTACTCTGGACAGTTCCTGACATGGACAGAGGTGGCAGCAGAGAGCACTGTGTCACACTGGAAAGAATCAACCACTTCCTGCAGGACATAAAGCAGCTGATAAGTATGGGAAGACTGAAGATTTTTTAAACAGAATTTACAAAAAAACCTCACTGGAGTACCCCTTTAAACTAGGGACAGACATTGGGCTAAAGGTCTCTGGGAGGTGGGTCTATAGAATATACAGCAGATGGTGATAAAGTGCGTATTAGATGCTGCAGCCCTTTTACTGTAGCCTCCTTAAAGAAAACCATGTACAATCCCTTCAAATAGTGGCCTCCTATCAATGCAATATAAGTTATAGTATTGCTTAGCAGCAGTACACACACTAGGGCTGATGAGTTAGGTGCAACGGCCGCCTGCAAAGCCGATACCAAACCTATGGGGATCTCAGGAGGTGCACTGGTACTTGTGATGTCTATAAGGGTCAGGTTGTAAAAGTCATAAAAAATAGAAGTGTAGAGCATGTACGTATGTGTGTGTGTGTGTATATTATATATATATATATATATATATATATATATATATATATATATATATATATATATGTAAGGTCCAAGGTGCTCAGGAAGATCCACAAGCAATGGAAAATATGAGGAACTCAGGTGCTGATCAGGATTATTGGAGGTATAGTACCCCATTAACACTTTATTTAGCAGTCAACGTGTTTTGAGGATGATTCCTCTTCACCAAGTCACCAGGAATGTGGACCTGATGAAGAGGAATCATCTTTGAAACATGTTGGCTGCTGAATAAAGTGTTAATGGGGTACTACACCTCCCATCATGCCGATCAGCACCTCCGGGCGGGCGTCAGACAATTACAATTACTTTGTATAATGAGGGAAAACATATAAATGTGTTCTTGTTTATACGGCACCTCCAGCACCTCTTCCATTCAATCCTCCTGCCTGATGTATTAGGCGTGCGGGGTGACACATGGCAGCGCCCAATATGAATCACGCTGCCGCTCTATAGAGATGAAGCAGCCCGGCCGTCTCTCTCATCTGTAATAGCTGCCATCTCTGCTTTATGTTTGCACTTACAGACACATTTGGTTTTGTTCCAAACTATTTGGGAATCTTTATATCTTTCACAGTCATTTAGCTTTTTGGTTTTGTGAAAAAAATAATAATAATAATAATTACAAATAAATAACAAATGAGTAACAGTCACATGACTCAGACCATTCATTCTGGGAGCCAGCAAGATGCAGATGAAGGCGGCAGGAACATGGAAACCCGTCCAGGAACAAGATGGGAATAGCAGCTGTAATAGTAAGGTCTAGACCAGGGAACCTGCCACCCTCCAGCTGTTAAAAACTACAACTCCCCATATGCATGGACAGCCAAAGCTTTAGCTGTCCAGGCATGATGGGAGTTGTAGTTCTGCAACAGCTGGAGGTCCTAGGATCCCTACCCGTGTCCTAGACCATAATGTTGCACAACACCATTCCAGTTTTGTCTGCTGAATAGAAGTGGTTTTATAGAAACCTTGTGGTTAAAGGGGTTCTCCGGTGCTACAAAAACATGACCGCTTTCTTTCAGAGACAGCGCTGCTCTTGTCTCAACTTTGGCTACAGGTTTTGCAACTCATTTCTATTGAAGTGAATGGATCTTAATTGCAAAACCGCATCTGACCTAAAGACAAGAGCTGTGCTGTTTCTGAAAGAAAACGGCCATGTTTTTTTTCAACACTGGATAACCCCTTTAAAACAGAAGTCCCACGGAAGTACATAAACTGCAGGCAGACTAAACTCCCCCGTCCCTGTGCCTCGGTAGCGCCACTCCTGGGTCCCATTCACATCAGCTGGTGACCCCTGGGAAACATGTACATGCAAAAGAAGAGCCCATGGAGCCTCATCAAAGAGTTTCGAAACACAGGACTAGCCAGACATCCCTCCGGGAAGGACCCAGCTAAGGGGCAGCTCCTGTAGGGAAACCACCAAAACCACCATATTAAGTGGCCCTACAAGTCAATGTAATGACAAGGGAAAAACCAAGACCAGGTATCCATCCACAGACAGCTGTTTTGGGGTGTTGCCCCTCATCAGTGTGGATCAGGATAGGTGGGAGCAATGCCTAGTAGAGCCGTCCTGTGTTTCGAGACTCTTTGATGAGGCTCCACGGGCTCCTTTTTTTGCTTGTTCATGTTTCCCAGGGGGCAATGCACCTAACACTTCACTGCATTGAGCGCTTTCACTAGCAGCCGGCAGAGTTATCGTTTGGCTGTTCTCCCTGAGATCAGTGATATGTTTCTCATATGGCTCTACTAGGCATTGCTCCCACCTAGCCAGAATCCTGCTCCACACTGATGAGGGGCAACACCCCGAAACAGCTGTCTGTGGATGGATACCTGGCCTTGATTTTCCCTTGTCATAACATTGACTTATAGGGCCACTTAATATGGTGATTTCCTTACAGGAGCCGCCCCTTGGCTGGGTCCTTCCCGGAGGGATATCTGGCTAGTCCTGTGTTTCGAGGCTCTTCGATGAGGCTCCACGGGCTCTTCTTTTGCACGTAGTCACAAGGACAGGGGAGTTGAGCTGTTTATTATTTTCCTGCCCGCCTGCAGTTTTCGCACTTCTGCAGCAACCATCTGATGAACTGACCACCATTCATCTCTCCCTCTACTTTACACTAAGGGTCTGCTGGCTCACAGTGACTGTTCTGCAAGCAGAGCTGTACTGTGTAGAGTATGGTCAGGGACTGGCCTAGTGAGGTGCTAAGCATTACCCAATGGTGGTGACTAGTAAGGCTCCCATCCTACCTTGCAATGCTCCACTCCGGCTCGATGCGCAGCACCTTGGGGTCATCAATGTACTCAAACTGCAGACTGCTCTCCAACTTGGCTCTGTCCACGCTGACCGAAACAGGGACAGGGCCTAAGCCGTGCAAGGACGGAGCGGACACACAGATTATTTCATTCAGAGACCTCCTGCAACAAAAAGGATGAGATACAGTTATGCTTCCTTTTCTTCTTATAGGCTCACGTTTCTCTATGTCTTTTGTTGTAGACAGAGAATCTGCTGAATGAGACATACATACATATAAATATATACATGTATATTTACATACACACATATACATACATATGAGGCATATATATATACAAACACACACACACACACACACACACAATCACATACATACATACACACATATATATGAGGCAAATGTACATACATACATATATATGAGACACATACTGTACATACATACATACACACATATACATACATACATATGAGGCAAATGTACATAAATACACACATATACATACATACATATGAGGCAAATGTACATACATACACACATATACATATATATGAGACACACATACATACATACACACATATATACATACATACACACATAAACATATATATGAGGCAAATATACATACATACACACATATACATATATATGAGACACATACATACACACAGATATATACATACATACACATATATACATACATACAGACACACACACACACATATATATATATAGCAAATATACATACATAGACACACATACACACACATATATATGAGGCAAATATACATATATACATATATATATATATATATGTGTGTATGTATATATATATATATATATATATATATATATATATATATATATATATATACACTACCGTTCAAAAGTTTGGGGTCACATTAATATGTCCTTATTTTTGAAGGAAAAGCACTGTACTTTTCAATGAAGATAACATTAAACTAGTTCTTACTTTAAAGAAATCCCCTCTATACATTGCTAATGTGGTAAATGACTATTCTAGCTGCAAATGTCTGGTTTTTGGTGCAATATCTACATAGATGTATAGAGGCCCATTTCCAGCAACTATCACTCCAGTCTTCTAATGGTACAATGTGTTTGCTCATTGGCTCAGAAGGCTAATTGATGATTAGAAAACCCTTGTACAATCATGTTCACACATCTGAAAACAGTCTAGCTCGTTACAGAAGCTACAAAACTGACCTTCCTTTGAGCAGATTGTGTTCCTGGAGCATCACATTTGTGGGGTCAATTAAACGCTCAAAATGGCCAGAAAAAGAGAATTTTCATCTGAAACTCGACAGTCTATTCTTGTTCTTAGAAATGAAGGCTATTCCATGCGAGAAATTGCTAAGAAATTGAAGATTTCCTACAACGGTGTGTACTACTCCCTTCAGAGGACAGCACAAACAGGCTCTAACCAGAGTAGAAAAAGAAGTGGGAGGCCGCGTTGCACAACTAAGCAAGAAGATAAGCACATTAGAGTCTCTAGTTTGAGAAACAGACGCCTCACAGGTCCCCAACTGGCATCTTCATTAAATAGTACCCGCAAAACACCAGTGTCATCATCTACAGTGAAGAGGCGGCTGCGGGATTTTGGGCTTCAGGGCAGAGTGGCAAAGAAAAAGCCATATCTGAGACTGGCCAATAAAAGAAAAAGATTAAGATGGGCAAAAGAACACAGACATTGGACAGAGGAAGACTGGAAAAAAGTGTTGTGGACGGATGAATCCAAGTTTGAGGTGTTTGGATCACAAAGAAGAACGTTTGTGAGACGCAGAAGAAATGAGAAGATGCTGGAAGAATGCCTGACGCCATCTGTTATACATGGTGGAGGTAATGTGATGGTCTGGGGTTGGTGCTGGTAAGGTGGGAGATTTGTACAGGGTAAAAGGGATTCTGAATAAGGAAGGCTATCACTCTGCACCGCCATGCCATACCCAGTGGGCAGCACTTGGTTGGAGCAAATTTCATCCTACAACAGGACAATGACCCTAAACACACCTCCAAATTGTGCAAGAACTATTTACAGCAGAAGCAGCAGCTGGTATTCTATCATAGGTAATGGAGTGGCCAGCGCATGTAACCAGATCACCACCCCATTGAGCTGTTGTGGGAGGAGCTGGACCGTATGGTACGCCAGAAGTGCCCATCCAACCAATCCAACTTGTGGGAGCTGCTTCTAGAAGCGTGGGGGGCAATTTCTCCAGCTTACCTCAACAGATTAATAGCTAGAATGCCAAAGCTGTGCAATGCTGGAATTGCTGCAAAAGGAGGATTCTGGGACGGAAGCAAAGTGTGATGTAAGAACAATGTTATTTCACATACAAATCATTATTTCTAACCTTGTCAATGTCTTGTCTCTATTTTCTATTCATTTCACAACGTATGGTGGTGAAGAAGTGTGACTTTTCATGGAAAACACTAAATTGTTTGGATGACCCCAAACTTTTGAACGGTAGTGTATATATATATGGCAAATATACATACACACACACACACACATATATATATATATAGCAAATATACATACATACACACATTTAAATACATACATATGCTTTTATAGAACTTTCTGAAAGTTGATTTGAAAGAAAAAGATTTTTGTTGCAGAACCCCTTTAAGTCCGTCTGGAAGAACATGTAAAACAGGCAAATGTTTCATTATATCTATATGTCTCATATACGTAATAAAATATAAAGTCTATGGTGATGTTGGGAAAAAGGTTGTTTCCTGAGCAGATTTCCTGAGTAGATTTTGCCGTGCCCCCATTGTTGCGGGGGACACATTTGCACACTTTCTATTAAGCGGCACATTACAGATAAGATAAAGGAGCGGCAGAGTGACCTTCCCGCCGCGGTGACGGCAGCCGCGTGTTTGGGGCAGGATTTAATGAACTCCGACAGATTGTAAGAATCATGCACCTGCTCACAGGCAATAAAATCCTCCGCACAGGGTGGAATGGAGAGGAGGCGGAATCCCAGTCCCCTCCATTATAGTATACAGCTGGTCCCTGCACAGCCTCTACGCTTACATCTCCTGTGCGGAAATGTCACATACTCTGCAGTGATTGTTTTCTCCTCCTTCTTCTTCTTCTTACATTCGGGAAGACGCCTTAGAATTAAGGTGTAACATAAAAATAACCTTTATAGGATAGAGGAGGTATTTCCGAGGACGTTCACCTCTTGGTGACCTGTATCAGCACAGCAAGATTTCACCAATTCTACAACCAATGTTTAGTGATCTGATGGGAACGTCCTATCTGCTGCAATAACGGCCATACTGGAAAATGCCAGAGAGATCCTAGGGCCCACAGACTGAAGAAGCTGCATCAGGGAGCGGCCACACACAGGTTTGTCTTTGGAAAAAAATGGGCGAAAATCATCTTCTTTCAAATCAAAATCTTCATTCTTCCAGTACTTATCAGCTGCTGTATGTCTTGCAGGAAGTGGGGTATTCCCCTTCAGTCTGACACAGTGCTCTCTGCTGCCACCCTTGTCCATGTCAGGAATTGTCCAGAGCAGAAGCAAATCCTCATAGAAAACCTTTCCTGCTCTGGACAGTTCCTGACATGGACAGATGAGGCAGCAGGGAGCACAATGTCAGACTGGAGAAAATACACCACTTCCTGCAGGACACACAGCAGCTGATAAGTACTGGAAGACTGAAGATTTTTAAATATAGGTCAATTACAAATCTGCATAACTTTCTGACACCAGCTGATTTGAAAACAATTTTTTTCTCTGGAGTGCCCTTTTATTACTGCATCTTGGTAATATGACCGGCCACCATCTTGACTCTCAAATATCATATTGCTTTTTAAATCTGCTGTCAATCCCATGATGCATTAGCTCAGCATCACATGCGAGTTAAAACCATCTATCTATCTATCTATCTATCTATCTATCTATCTATCTATTTCCTATCTATCTATTTCCTATCTATCTATCTATCTATCTATCTATCTATCTATCTATCTATCTATCTCCTATCTATCTATCTATCTATCTATCTCCTATCTATCTTTCTATCTATCTATCTCCGATCTATCTATCTATCTATCTCCTATCTATCTATCTATCTATCTCCTATCTATCTATCTATCTATCTATCTATCTGTCTGTCTATCTATCTATCTCCTATCTATCTATCTATCTATCTCCTATCTATCTGTCTGTCTGTCTATCTATCTCCTATCTATCTGTCTGTCTATCTATCTATCTATATATCTATCTATCTCCTATCTATCTATCTATCTATCTATCTATCTATCTGTCTGTCTATCTATCTATCTATCTATCTATATATCTATCTATCTATCTCCTATCTATCTATCTATCTATCTATCTATCTATCTATCTATCTATCTATCTATCTCCTATCTATCTTTCTATCTATCTCCTATCTATCTATCTATCTATCTCCTATCTATCTATCTATCTATCTATCTATCTATCTCCTATCTATCTGTCTGTCTGTCTATCTATCTATCTATCTATCTATCTCCTATCTATCTGTCTGTCTGTCTATCTATCTATCTATATATCTATCCACGCTTGAAAAAGACGACGGAGGTCGTTGAAACGTCGCTTCTGACTACTTTGTGCTGTTTCACTATGCAATAAATCACGTTTGCTTTTGCCAACCTGGAGTGCTGTGGGAATTTCTACGTATACTCAAGTTGGAAGCCGTGGTCTTGGCTGCCCGCTGGCACCCACATCACGTTATCTGGTAGTGCTGCTCCAAGATACAAACTATCTATCTATCTATCAATCCACTGGCTGACTAGCTGCATAATGAATGATTCTTTACAGGGTTGAGTCTTCACTAATACAGCAATGGCGATGTTACAGTGTTACAAAGAGTCAACGAGGGATCAATGAAGAATCTGCAATCCTTGCGGCACTGACAAGGTGTGACACATATGTGGATGGTGAAATACTCTGGAGCGCTGAGCCGCCACACACAACCATCTCCGAACCTCCCTGAGAAGGTCACATGTGTCACACTGGGCCACGCTTCTGATGTCACATGACCAGGCGGCATTACAATAACTCTCTCTCACACAAGTCAGAACAACTGCGCTTTGATGGAAGAAATGCGCAAATAATTCTATGACACGGGAAGAGTTCCTCTCCGCAGCACATGCATCACAGTGAATAACCCTCTAAGAGAAGGAGGAAACCACACCGCCGTGTTATCCCGAAAATATGCTAATGGATTACTACGCCTGACCGTGTGTGCGCCCAGTGACACGCACTCTGCATCATACAGCACAGTGAGGCACGGTGGTCACACGCCCCAGGCTCCGCCTCCCTGACACTCTTCTTGGCTGATGGAACGTTTAATAAATATACTGACACGTTCCTAATGTTTTATTGATACTGATCGGGCGGTGCCGCCAGATTAGTAGACAGTAAGAGGGTGACAAATTTGTTATTTTAAAGGGGTATTCCGCCCATGCCCTTTTAGAAATAAACATTTCAAAGCTCCCTGGTCTTGATCACTCCGTGAATTTTTTCTATATCTCTCCAACTCTTCTCCTTCCCTTTGTTCCTCCTTTCAAAGTTTTTTTGTATCCTGGACTATAATGAAGACAGAGTAGTCTGGGAAACCACATCTCCCGGCATGCCGCGGGGTACTTCCATCTACGTCCGTGTACCGTGTACTTCTATAGTATGTGCGGCTTCTCTGCTCTGCTAGACAACACTATACCAGGCAGAGGGCCCATCGCAGGACAGGGGGTATGGTAAAAGCGGTGGGCAACGGACCCTCCGGAAACACTGTTGTCAGTGGATCATGTGTCCTCCGTCTCTGCAGTAAGTGATAACCCCGCCCTCTGCAGAGACGGAGGAGACGTGATAAACTCTGGGGGAAGCCACCGCTCGCGGACCAACCCAGAACAATGAAGTCAATGAATCGTGTGTCCTCTGTCTTTGCGGCGGGTCAGCTTATCGATTCCAGCCCTGCCCTCTGCAGAGACAGGGGAGACGTGATAACCACCGCTGACGGACCAACCCAGAACAATGAAGTCAGTGAATCATGTGTCCTCCGTCTCTGCGGTGGGCTGGGTTTTAAGCGCTAAGCCGACTCTCTGCAGAGACGGAGGACACGTGATCTAAGTCTCCGATGGGAGGGGGTAGCGAGGAAAGAGCGAGACAGAGTGTCAGCCCTGCAGCAGGTATTTTCCATCTTGAAGGGGGGGGAGAGGCCTATAGAAACGCACACAGAATCACAACGTAATATAAAGATTCAAATATTACTGAATGCTGGGCTCATGATTCTGAGTGGAGTGCCCCTTTAAGCTCAAAAAATGTACCAAGAAGAGTGTGTATGTAGAGCAAGAAGAGGTGGATTGTGAGGCGTCATATGGGTGAGCAGTAAGGAGGGGGCAGCTCAGTAGCAGCGAGAATTACATCGGCAGAGACAGATTGCGGCTTTGTCGGGCGCCATGCTTCTGGGGGAGACACCTTCTACATGTATGTCTCTGGAAATCTATGTAAGGAGTGTCATGGCAGAGCGAGCCACATTACAGCAGCGGGCAAGAAGCAGACTTCTCTCACTTAAGTCATAAATGCAAAATTGTAACTAAAACTATAGATGATAATGCTAAAATAAATGCACATAAAACGCTGCTGCATAAACGCCATCTTAGACTCCATTAAGCCATTGCGTTATAGGATGGTGAATCCTAGCAAAGTCTATAAGTGTATATACCTCGTCTTGCACAGTGTATATACCTCCTGTCTGGCACAGTGTATATACCTCTTGTCTTGCACAGTGTATATACCTTGTCATGCAGTGTATACACCTCATGTACTGCACAGTGTATATACCTCTTGTTTTGTACAGTGTATATATTTCTTGTCTTGCACAGTGTATATACCTTGTCATGCAGTGTATACACCTCTTGTCCTGCACAGTGTATATACCCTTGTCTTGCAGTGAATATGTCTCTCATCTTGCACAGTGTATATACCTCGTCTTGCACAGTGTATACGCCTCTTGTCTTGCACAGTGTATATACCTCGTCTTGCACAGTGTATACGCCTCTTGTCTTGCAGTGTATACCTTGTCTTGCAGTGTATACCTTGTCTTGCAGTGTATACCTCGTCTTGCAGTGTATACCTCGTCTTGCAGTGTATACCTCGTCTTGCAGTGTATACCTCGTCTTGCAGTGTATATGCCTCTCGTCTTGCACAGTGTATATACCTCGTCTTGCACAGTGTATACGCCTCTTGTCTTGCACAGTGTATAGAGAGTAGAGGAGTCCATCAGGCCCCTCTCCCTCTGCGGAGCGATACATTACAGCTGGCAGGATCTTGCCCCTTCCCTGTGATCAGTTAATTAGCTTGCCATGCTATTATTATGCCGTCAAGCAGAATCTCCCCCCATCGCGGTGTGCCGGCTGAGGAATGGGAAGCTGTAATTAGCCCCAATCTGCTTATAAAATGCTTCATCTAATCAGCCTCCCCAGCTATCCAGCGGCTGGGGGACGGAGAAGAGGACCAGGAGCCGCTCAGCACACGGCCGCACACGGCCACACACAACTAACCCCATATATAATCACTATGGACCGAAGCACCAAGGCTTTTCATGGCGATAGGGACATTAGCTTCATCCTGGCCAGGATACATGATGTATGAATAATGTCATCAGCAACAGTGAGAAGACCGGCATCCAAGGGGGCAGCAAGATGGAAGCTGGACTATACACATACAGTATAAAAGGATATACTATGGCTGATAATAATAATACAAATTATTATTACTGTTACTATTATTGTATACCCCATTAGTGACTAATCCACTTATTCTGTACTTCTGTGAAAGGGGTTCTGAAACCCTAGTGATTCTGCATCAAGGCTATGTTCACACTGGAATGGGGTCATGTTGTGACATGATGGGTAGCGGCCACTTGTGGGTCACAACACAACCTTCAAGGGGTACTCCGGCAAAGATCTTTTTCTTTCAAATTAAATGGTGTCATGAAGTTCTATAGATTTGTAATTTACTTCTATTTAACAATGGTAAGTCTTCCAGTACTTATCAGCTGCTGTATGTCCTGCGGGAAGTGGTGTATTCTCTCCAGTCTGACACAGTGCTCTCTGCTGCCACCTCTGTCCATGTCAGGAACTGTCCAGAGCAGCAGCAAATCCCCATAGAAAACCTCTCCTGCTCTGGACAGTTCCTGATATGGACAGAGGTGGCAGCAGAGAGCACTGTGTCAGACTGTAAAGAAAACACCACCTTCTGCAGGACATACAGCAGCTGATAGGTACTGAAGACTTGACATTTCTAAATAGAAGTAAATTACAAATTAATTTCTGAAACTAGTTGATTTATAAAAAAAACATTTTCACTGGAGCTCCCCTTTAACAGTGACACAGAGCGATCAGAGAACAGAGTGCTGCTTTGTAGTACATGAACTGATTACATGGTTGCGGTGTACCCCTTTATTTTCCCAGTGGCAGTGCGGCCCCACTTGCTGGCAGGTTCTCTGGGAGATCAGCAGCCGGACACCTTAGGTTCCGCTCATCATCAGCGTTATTTTTCCAAGAAAAACAAGACGGCCACTTTAGGTGTCAGATATATTTTTAAAGCAGGAATCCGGTTTCTGTAATTACCTTTTGTGCCAAAGAGACGTGAGAGGAGATCACCGGAGTGAGGACTATAATCACAGGCTGTCACTGCTCTGCCACAATGAATAGGCTCTATATAACACTTACACTGCTCAGGCTCCGAGCAGAGATTCCTACCAGAGAAAATCTGACACAGCCGCATTCTAATGAACGGACCTATGGAGTCAGCGGCCGTGTGCACAACGTCCGATCCCGCTGGAGCAGCAGAAGTTCTCTACAAGGCTTCCAGAAATCAATGGAGGTCTAAGATCACAACAGTGTACCAAGAGATGTGAGAAGAGGAATGGAATGGATTTCCCATTTAAGAAAATTTTCTATTGTTTTTATATTTAAAGGGGAGCTCTTGTTAAGAAAGATTTAAAGGGGTACTCCAGCAAAAATACTTTTCTTTCAAATCAGCTGGTTTCAGTAGTTTACCGGCCGGGTGCCATGATGGAAAACTAAGATCAATTGTAAAAGTTTGAATCTGGGGCTAGGAGCAGCGTAGACGAGTGGGAATGCTCCATTCATCGACCCTCTGCAGGTATATCCTATGAGTGAATCAATATATACTGGTAGGAGATATCACTGGCTTTGTCTCCTATATAACCACAGTGCAGGAAGTCCCATGGCTACATCCCCGGATAACACTTACCCATAGAATTCACAGGTTTGGTTGCCGAGACGGATTGAGACAATGCTTCCAGCTCCCAGACTGAGCCCCGTGATGGTGATCATAGTCCCTCCAGACTCCGGGCCCCGGGATGGGCTAATGTGAGAGACAGTTGGATTCTGGAAATAAAACAAACCAGTAAATGATTTTATTTAAGCTATTTTTCTATTTTGTGCAGGTGGATAAACATTTGTGTATTTGTGTATACCCCCTCTTAAAGGGGTTGTTCCCTAACAAAAAACAAATTCTTTCAAATCAACTGGTGGCAGAAAGTGCCAGAGATTCATAATGTATTTCTATTAAAAAATCTCCAGTCTTCCAGTACTTATCAGCTACTGTATGTCCTGCAGGAATTGGTGTATTCTTTTCAGTCTACCCCTTTAATAAACAGCTTGTTCTTCTTCAGTCTGCGGAGTGCCCCTACACAAGGTATTCTCACTGCTTTCATCCTATCTGCTCCAAGTGATAAGGACAGGAGCCAAGAGCTGACGGAAGGTCCCGCTTCTTTTTTATTGCACATTTCGATGAAGCTTTAATGCTGTTTGCTACCCTGGCAAAAAACTGCAAAGTACAGGAGACCGAGAGCCAGAAACAAACAGTCAAAAAGCGGAGCCAATAAATAAGCAGAATAAAGGAACCGGCTACAGATACACAGACGGCTTCAGAGATGACAGCCAAGGGCACAAGCAGCTATTTGCAGCCCCACATGTAGATTGTTTCGAGTATTTGCAATTATTCTATTTGCAGACACTTCTTTTAGCCCAGAGCAATAACCTGCAGAGAGCAGACAAGCGAATGGCTGGAACAAGGGCTATTATGTCTCTCGTGCAAAGCAATAATGATAAAAGTAGATGGGAAAAGCTGAAGATATTTGGGGCACTGTGGCGATACTGCGGCGATCCTGCCTCTAGAACGCGTCGTGTTGTGTGCCGCCGAGGGGGGAGATGGAGCAATGTGCTGAGGTCTCACTAAGGTTCTTACAGGTTCAGGGGCCCATAAATCAGAAATAATGAGTGGGTCCAGGTAGGCAGCGGCTGCATCTATTATACTGCTGTCAGATACACATGATCCTGGGGGAGTGGGAGGTCTGAATGGTTGCATTGGATTTCTAAAATGAAGAGCTATGTGTCAGCGTGAGGCCGGGCGGCCCTAATCCCGCGTCCTCCGAACCTTCACCATGTGACCTTTATCCAGATGTTATTCTGCAATACAGAAGGCGCCATCTGATTTACTGAGATAAAACATTCGCTATTCTTCTAAAGCCACATTCAATAACATCACATTACTATCTTATTGTGGGGGTAAAACGAGGCGGCCGTCAAGGTCACCCATATCTAAGGAGAACGGCCGGAGAGTCTTATTGGAAAATGCTGACAAAAACAAAGCCTGTGTCTGGGAGTTAATTGTCGGGTAATTGGCTTCCTGTGGCACGGAGCGCAGGCTGGCGGCCCCACCGGGGACAAGGTCACAGGTCGCGGAGTCCGTATAGTGCTAGAGAATACTGTAAGTACAATATAACTGATGACTGAATCCGAAAATACGTGAATATACCGAGAGCGTAATGTAACAGAGGGGGGGAAGAATCTTAGTTCTCTGCTCTATAGATGGCAGGATGCAGTGCAGGATTGTTTCATTAGACCTAATAACGTCCAGTATGGACCCGTGGGAAGAACAGGTTGGATAAAGGGAAATAGAATGTGATCATTGTATAACAAACCTTTCAGTTTTTTAGGGTTTAAAAATCCAAAATTTTTGTTTTACATTGTAACAAACTATGTAACTGCGTGAGCGGCCGGTGATCGGGAGAGAGTCCATTCACTGGTAATGAGCAGAGATCCAAGCCTGACAAGGTATACCACAAGATCGCCTTACTTTTCATTGTATAATAAGGCAGGGTTCAAGTTAAAAAAAAAATAAAAAAAAAAGCATTGAGAAAACGTACTGGTTTACTACTGATGCAACAAGACAAGAAAAACAGAGGTAAAAAAAAAAAAAATTGAGCCAAAGTCAGAAGTGCAGCAACAAGATGAACAAAGACTAACAAAGCTGAAGCCCATGTGAAGCCAGCCCTAGGATTGGCCAATAGGCCATACCACTGATGTATATACACAGCTGAAGTGTGCCCATGTGAAGCCAGCCCTAGGATTGGCCAATAGGCCATACCACTGACGTATATACACAGCTGAAGTGTGCCCATGTGAAGCCCGCCTTAGGATTGGCCAATAGGCCATACCACTGACGCATATACACAGCTGAAGTGTGCCCATGTGAAGCCAGCCCTAGGATTGGCCAATAGGCCATACCACTGACGCATATACACAGCTGAAGTGTGCCCATGTGAAGCCCGCCTTAGGATTGGCCGTCAGACTAGTGGTCAGGCCAGCACTTGAGGCCATACTACTCCAGGGTAAACATAGCTTAATTGTGCCCATGTGAAGCCGGCCTTAGGATTGGCCATCAGACTAGCGGTCAGGCCAGGACTTGAGGATATAATACTGATGTATATACACAGCTGAAGTGTGCCCATGTGAAGCCCGCCTTAGGATTGGCCATCAGACTAGCGGTGGGGCCGGGACCTGAGGCCACACTACTGACCTGTATACACAGATGAAGTGCGCTCATGTGAAGCCGGCCTTAGATTTGTTCCCACATTCACTTTTTAATGCAGTTTTTGAGAATGGGTCATAAAAAGAGTTTGTGTATACAGGAAAAACTGAGACTTTTCTTTTTAGATTCAGCGTTGGCTTTTGCAGCATCTTAAGCTCTGAATCCCCCTCAGAATTTCTTGGTGGTGCATGGTTAGTCCGGTCACTGATGACACAGGAATGGCTATCGGTCACCATGAAGAAGGTGGCTCAGGCTATGCAATCATAGGACGTCATTATTTAGCATGGAGGAGAATGGCGTCCTTTATATTAGCACTTACTCCTTTTAGGCTCCTCATTCTGCCTAGCTGCACTTTCCAGGCTACTTGTGTAAATGACATCATAAAGCAGCCGCCGCCGCTGACAGCTATGGCTTCTTCCATGATTAAGGGGAGCCGTGTGCAGTTGAGCCGCAGAAAGCATAGCATTGATTTTACAGAAAAATATGTCATTTTATCATGATCTTGAGCAAACCTATAATTTGCTGCAAGTAAAGACTAGGTGTGGCGGAGTGGAGGAGAGGGCCGCTGCTGCCATCAATGCTATTAGCTGTGCACTAACAAAGGAAATTACAGGGAGAGACGGACGACCGGGCGGACACAGGCCGACACCAGGACCAACACAGCTCTCCGCCCGGACATTCTAAGCTCTTTAATTTAGACTGTTCATTCCCATTATTCCTAATACTACAGCCACTTGTACAATAGGAGAACTTATTTAGGATATGAATATATAATACAGGCTTTGGTAACAGCAGCTTCCTAAACCAATTTCTGCAGCATCGAAACGACAAGGGGACAAATTTACCAACTGTGACCCTGGCGTAAGCCACAGAAATGGCACAAACCACCTGGTAAGTGCAAAAACCTAGCCCCTTCTCCGTGGCTCACGATTCACTGGCCTGATGGGCGAGCGGCGGGGGGTGGGGGTTGCACAGAGGAGGCGGGGCCTATTCACATCCACTTCCCTCCCTGACTCCCGTGCTGGTGTCTGCATGCCGCCACTCAGGTCCCCCGGTCGCTTTCTGGCCTAGAGATGGGTCTTGGGAGGTGATGTGGCAGTAAGTCGGCTGTTGTAGCGCTGTCCCGCCTCTGTCATTGACTTGCTGAGCAAGTCCCATCTCTGCACCAGGAAGTGTCCAGACACCAGAGAGGCGGTATGCTGGCACCAGTGCAGGAGCCGGGGAGGTAAGTGCATGTTATTTTTTTCACCCACCTCCTCCCGGGCATCTGAAAAAAGTGGTCCTGCCCGGAGTTCTCCTTAAGTGGTGTGAATGGAGGCGGGACTTTATTTAAGTTATCAGCATATACTGAATTATCAGCATATACTGAACTATCAGCATATACTGAACTATCAGCATATACTGAACTATCAGCGTAAACTGGACTATCGGCGTATACTGAACTATCGGAGTATACTGAACTATCGGCGTATACTGAACTATAGGCGTATACTGAATCATCAGCGTATACTGAACTATAGGCATATACTGAACTATCAGCGTATACTGAACTATCAGCGTATACTGAACTATCAGCGTATACTGAACTATCAGCGTATACTGAACTATCAGCGTATACTGAACTATCAGCGTATACTGAATCATCAGCGTATACTGAACTATAGGCGTATACTGAACTATCAGCGTATACTGAACTATCAGCGTATACTGAACTATCAGCGTATACTGAACTATAGGCGTATACTGAACTATCAGCGTATACTGAACTATCAGCGTATGCTGAACTATAGGCGTATACTGAACTATAGGCGTATACTGAACTATCGGCGTATACTGAACTATAGGCGTATACTGAACTATCAGCGTATACTGAACTATCAGCGTATACTGAACTATAGGCGTATACTGAACTATCAGCGTATACTGAACTATCAGCGTATACTGAACTATAGGCATATACTGAACTATCAGCGTATACTGAACTATAGGCGTATACTGAACTATCAGCGTATACTGAACTATCAGCGTATACTGAACTATATGCGTATACTGAACTATAGGCGTATACTGAACTATAGGCGTATACTGAACTATCAGCGTATACTGAATCATCAGCGTATACTGAATCATCAGCGTATACTGAACTATCAGCGTATACTGAACTATCGGCGTATACTGAGCTACCAGCGTATACTGAACTATAGGCGTATACTGAAATATCAGCGTATACTGAACTATCAGCGTATACTGAACTATCGGCGTATACTGAGCTATCAGCGTATACTGAACTATAGGCGTATACTGAAATATCAGCGTATACTGAACTATCAGCGTATACTGAGCTATCAGCGTATACTGAACTATAGGCGTATACTGAAATATCAGCGTATACTGAACTATCAGCGTATACTGAACTATCGGCGTATACTGAACTATAGGCGTATACTGAACTATCAGTGTATACTGAAATATCAGTGTATATTGAACTATCAGCGTATACTGAATCATCAGCGTATACTGAATCATCAGCGTATACTGAACTATCAGCGTATACTGAACTATAGGCATATACTGAACTATCAGCGTATACTGAACTATCAGCGTATACTGAACTATAGGCATATACTGAACTATAGGCGTATACTGAACTATAGGCGTATACTGAACTATCAGCGTATACTGAACTATCAGCGTATACTGAACTATCAGCGTATACTGAACTATAGGCGTATACTGAAGTATCAGTGTATACTGAACTATAGGCATATACTGAACTATAGGCGTATACTGAAGTATCAGTGTATACTGAAATATCAGTGTATATTGAACTATCAGCATATACTGAATCATCAGCGTATACTTGCATCTTAATGTCCACCGCTATTAGCAAATAGGGAAAACCACTCCACCTGCCACTCCACCTGCCACTCCGCCTGATTTCATCCGGCTTTTATAAGAACTGCTTTGTTACCTCGTACAGATAACACAAGGCTTTGAAAACTCTTATGATACAGAACCACTTTCATAGAAAAACAAGCACAGAAATGTTATGAATGTTTGCTACTCACCACAAAGCTATACTGCTGCAAGGATCGGGCCATGAACTCTGGTTTACATTCTCCGATACAGAGAAGCACTGGACCTGAGCTGGAGGCAGGGGGCGCCTGGCCCATCTCACATACAATTCTGGAATAGAGAGAGAACAGTAGGGATCCATCAGTACAGGACCAGTGAGGACAAGTGAGGACAGGGGAGGACAATGGAGGACCAGGGAGGACAGTGGAGGACCGGTAAGGACAGGGGAGGACCAGGGAGGACAGGGGAGGACCGGGGATACCAGGTGAGGACAGGGGAGGACCGGGGATACCAGGTGAGGACAGGAGAGGACAGGGGAGGACAATGGAGGACCAGGGAGGACAGGGGAGGACCGGTAAGGACCGGTAAGGACAGGGGAGGACCGGGGATACCAGGTGAGGACAGGAGAGGATAAGGGAGGACAGGAGAGGACAAGGGAGGACAGGGGAGGACAGGAGAGGACAGGGGAGGACAAGGGAGGACAGGAGAGGACAGCGGAGGACAAGGGAGACCAGGTGAGGACAGGAGAGGACAGTGGAGGACAGGGGAGGACAGTGGAGGACAGTGGAGGACAGGGGAGGACAGGTGAGGACAGGAGAGGACAAGGGAGGACAGGTGAGGACAGGGGAGACCAGGTGAGGACAGGGGAGACCAGGTGAGGACAGGGGAGACCAGGTGAGGACAGGGGAGACCAGGTGAGACCAGGTGAGGACAGGGGAGACCAGGTGAGGACAGGGGAGACCAGGTGAGGACAGGGGAGACCAGGTGAGGACAGGGGAAACCAGGTGAGCACCGGGGAGACCAGGTGAGGACCGGGGAGACCAGGTGAGGACCAGGGAAACCAGGTGAGCACAGGGGAGACCAGGTGAGGACCGGGGAGACCAGGTGAGGACCGGGGAGACCAGGTGAGGACCGGGGAGACCAGGTGAGGACAGGGGATACCAGGTGAGGACAGGAGAGTACAGGGGAGGACAGGAGAGGACAAGGGAGGACAGGAGAGGACCAGGGAGGACCGGTGAGGACAGGGGAGGACAGTGGAGGACAGGAGAGGACAGCGGAGGACCAGGGAGGACAGTGGAGGACAGGGGAGACCAGGTGAGGACAGGAGAGGACAAGGGAGTACAGGGGAGGACAGGGGAGGACAGGAGAGGACAAGGGAGGACAGGAGAGGACCAGGGAGGACGGGTGAGGACAGTGGAGGACAGGGGAGGACAGGTGAGGACAGGGGAGGACAGGGGAGGACAGGGGAGACCAGGTGAGGACAGGGGAGACCAGGTGAGGACAGGGGAGACCAGGTGAGGACAGGGGAGACCAGGTGAGGACAGGGGAGACCAGGTGAGGACAGGGGAGACCAGGTGAGGACAGAGGAGACCAGGTGAGGACAGAGGAGACCAGGTGAGGACATGCAGGATGGTTTTACTTTTTTTTATAACCATTTACGTTGCAGCATTTCTTTTATCGCTCTTGTGTTCTGCCCACACGCGGCTTTGCCATCCACTTCCATTTCCATGACCTTTCTTTAGGCTTCACACGGTTCTGCTATCTCCCCCGTTCTGGCGTATAACATGCCCCCCACCGTTCCCTATCACCCTTCTCTGCTTCCCTCCAACTGATTGTCTCTTTTTCCTATTAGAACCCTCCAGAGATCTGCATTAAACTCACAGATTGCCAGATGGACACCCCTGGATTCACACCAATAAAAATAACGGCAGCTCACAAAAACCTTAACCCTTCTGTCATGTTACACTGCGATGCATCTGGAAAGCCCCATTGAAAGCGCTGCAGATGTAGAGCTTAAGTCTCTACGGGAAACAGTCTCTAAGCGGAGATTTAGAGGTGCTTCGAAGCCCAGATGGACTGAGTCAGGCTCTGTCAGCCATGACAGATGAGAAAAAGTGCTGTGTGATCCCCAATTGTGTCCTAATACAAAAGTGGGAGCACTCCATCATCCTGACATGTGTAAGCTCCGGCTGTTCTTTTCTATGGCCATGCTCTGCGGTAGGCAGGCTACTCACATTGTACACAGACAGGTGCAAATAAGAAGACGCTTTCATCTTTCCAAAATGCATCAAGCTAGAAAGTCAATAGTTAAAATGAGACCAAAACAGCAAATTGTGAGTGATTTGTAGAATATTTCCCGAGAATCAATGACTTGCATGAAATAATTGAGCGCGGAGAAACAAAGCCCGTACCCAGTCCTGGTTCTTGTGTCAATTTACCCGCAGACTTTACATTCTGCGCCATTAGTATTCTAGACCGCTGCCCGAGAAACAAGCCATTATCTACAGTATATAAAACATGTAGGTCCTTGTGTAAGAAACGGCTGGCAGGATTATGTGGCATCCGGGAGGTTAAAGAGAATCTGTCACCGAGGATGAAGTCGGTAATAATCAGCCATAACATTAAGGCTGGGATCACATGACAAAATACGGCTGTCATTGTTAGGGAAAATAAAACAATCAAGAATAAAATACAGGAGATTTTTCTCTGTTCTACTGCAGTACAGTATGGATCAGGCTGTATTCACACGTCTTTATTGGACTAAAAATTTTCCATTATTAAAAAAACAACAACCGTTATTATACGACAAAGGGCCATTGTTATAAAATGATGGCCGTTATTTGTCATTAAATGACGGCCGTCCAATAAAAACGCCTCTCATTTTGACTGTGTGTGAACATAGCATTTATATATATATATATATATATATATATATATATATATATATATATATATACACGCACACACAATACATAAGATTATACTGCAGCCCACTTGGAGAAGCTTCTCTGTGACATCATAGGGCAGTATAGAAATAGATTGCAGGACCTATTGTGACATGTATGTTCATCTCCCATCCTCCGCTCCATCTTCCAGTTTTTATCTTTGACATTTTACTTGGTGCAATAAATGAATTACGGCCGGTCCGAGCCTTACCTGCCATCATGCGATTGCCAGAGCTCAAGAAGGTTTCCCTGTCTATTCTCCTACAATATGACTTTATGGAAACAAGGGGAAAAATCCTGTGTACACTATTAGCCCTGCAAAGGTTAGGCCGGTATATCAGCTGCATCCCAGGTACAATGGAGTTTCTCATTGTCACTACTCAATGTGGAGAGCTTCAGGCTCCCCGGGGACTCATTATTACCTGTACTGCTATGTGATCAGCCATCCACCTATGATGTCGCTTCTATAGAGATCTGACAATCACTAGAGGACTCGGCACTACATGATGGACTCCCAATACAAAAGATGTGAGGGTGGCAGGAGATAGAGGGGGCCTGGACTACTCTACTAACCCGAAAGGGAAACAGATCCATGGTTTTTAGGGTACAAACCCACTTGACGTATTTGCTGCGTGAATCAGTCTTAAAAATAAGCAGGCAAAACGCAGGGTGGCTTTATACGATTGTTCTACGTTAAAATACGCAATTGCGTATTTTTAAAGCATGAAGCTTGTTAGCAAAGCATCAGTTGTTAACAACCTATGTGAAAAACGCATGTAGCTTCATGCTTCAAAAATACGCAATTGCGTATTTTAACACAGAACAATTGTATAAAGCCAACCTGCGTTTTGCCTGCTTATTTTTAAGACTGATTCACGCAGCAAATACGTCAAGTGGGTTTGTACCCTTAAAGGTTTTTCTATGCTCTAGGATTTACCTATTCCCGTTCTGAGGATTTATAGGATCCAACTAAAGTGCAAGAGATATATAACCAGACTAGACCTGAAGGTTGCCCCTACCCCAAAACTTCAAAGAGGAGAGGTTCAAGCTATGAGTCTTACTGTTCAGCAATGATGTACTCCTCCTCCAGGGGCATGCACTGTACTCCGGCCACCAGTACATTGTTGGCAATCTCAGAGAAGTCTAGACCAAGGTTTACTCCCCGAATGGTGACGCGGGTGCCTCCTTCTGGGGGCCCAGATACCGTAAGAATCTAGAAGGGAAGAAAGGACAGCGACAATTAATAAGAAGTATAAACAAGCTGCATCTGAGGTGTACACATATAGGGCAAATACAGGTGTCTGGAAATAGGATATAAGCAATAAACAGGATTATTTTCACGATGGGTAAATACCAATAGGCGAAAATTTTCAAGCCCACCATATGTCACCAAGTGGCACCAGCTTGTCCATGCTTAGAGAAAGGAGGCATAGCCTAGAGAAAAGGGGCTTGGGTAAAAGGGGGCATGGCTTGGGTAAAAGGGGGCATGACTTGGATAAAAGGGGGCATGGCATGGATAAAAGGGGGCATGGCTTGGATAAAAGGGGGCATGGCTTGGATAAAAGAGGGCATGGCCTAGAGAAAAGAGGGCATGGCCTAGAGAAAAGAGGGCATGGCCTAGAGAAAAGAGGGCATGGCCTAGAGAAAAGAGGGCATGGCCTAGAGAAAAGAGGGCATGGCCTAGAGAAAAGAGGGCATGGCCTAGAGAAAAGAGGGCATGGCCTAGAGAAAAGAGGGCATGGCTTAGAGAAAAGAGGGCATGGCCTAGAGAAAAGAGGGAATGGCCTAGAGAAAAGAGGGCATGGCCTAGAGAAAAGAGGGCATGGCCTAGAGAAAAGAGGGCATGGCCTAGAGAAAAGAGGGCATGGCCTAGAGAAAAGGGGCATGGCTTAGAGAAAAGAGGCATGGCTTAGAGGAAAGAGGCATGGCTTAGAGAAAAGGGGCATGGCTTAGAGAAAAGGGGCATGGCTTAGAGAAAAGGGGCATGGCTTAGAGAAAAGGGGCATGGCTTAGAGAAAAGGGGCATGGCTTAGAGAAAAGGGGCATGGTTTAGAGAGACAGGTCATAGCTTAGAGAAAAGGAAACAGCTTACAGGAAAAGGGGCATGGCTTAACATAATATCAAAAATGTCCCAATGTCCAAGAAAATCTGGTGTAAAATATCGCCACAATGTAGGCCAACCACAAGGTGGTGCAGGGAGGAGATAAATGTCTAACATACAAAATGCAACAGAATTTCTCATAGTGCAGGGGCCGCACAGATATAGGTGCACTGTATGTAAAACATGGCAGCCATAAGAGAGTCCACTTTGCCATCCTATATATAATGCATAAAGCCCCCGGCACTGAAGTGGTTGGGTTGTGGAGGAGCAGCGGAGAGCAGTGGAGAGCAGGGCTTCTCGCTGACCTACATTCCTTTGGACGCTAATTGAGCAGTTTGGAAGTAACTGTGTCACAGCTCAGCCCCCGGCTGGGACACAACGAGTTTTATTAATTACAGCTGAGGACATGCATGAGAAAAACAACACACACCACCAATGTGTACACACGCACTGCAGCGTGGAAATACACACACCGTATGTGACAGATAGGACAGATCCCGATGCATGTGACGGACAGACACATGATGGGCGGTGGACAGTCAGACTGTGTTACCTCAGTTACACTTGGATGCATTCCATAAACCCACACTCCTATTCTTCACCAATAGGCGTGCCAATAATCCTGGCAGTGTCACATTGCTATTGGTACAGACGTGTGGGTGTGGCTATGGTAGCTGTCAGCGGCCTTAGATGATGCTGTCACATGATACAATACAGTAAGACAGAGAAGCTGTTACATTGAACATGTCATCTGATTAATAATGGGCTTGAGAGTCCAGGGGGGGGGGGGGGGTCCTAGTCAGTGAGTTATTATTCCTGTATGCAGGAACTTAAATGAATAGATTACAAAGTCTTTGAACATTTTTGTACAACTGTGCAATCTGCTCAGCCTTTAGCGCTCTATAATGTTCTGCCCGCAGCTCAGAAGGATTTATCAGTGCGACAGGGGGGTCCTTTAAATATGTCTGTGCTAATACTATTAAGGATGAACAATTAGATAAAGGGATGGATGGATAGATAGAAGATATAGACAGATAGATAGATAGATAGATAGATAGATAGATAGATAGATAGATAGATAGATAGAGAGATAGAATATATAAGATAGATAGATAGATAGATAGATAGATAGATAGATAGATAGATAGATAGATAGGAGATAGATAGATAGATAGATAGGAGATAGTAGATAGATAGATAAATAGATAGACAGATAGATAATAGATAGATAGAATATAGAAGATAGATAGATAACAGATAGTAGATAGATAGACAGACAGACAGATGATAGATAGATAGAATATAGAAGATGGATAGATAATAGATAGACAGACAGACAGATAGATATGATGTGATTGGTCTGCACAATGATACAGCCATATACCAGCAGAGGCCGTGTCCTGGTGTTTGCAGTAACTTGGAGCTGCTGCCGCCGCCGCAGTATAGTAATTATTAGTGACGAGATATTCATGAGGTTACATGTGATATTACATATAGACCTCAGTAGCTGTACAGACCACTGATGCATTTGTGCTCCAATAAATAAGGGATTTTTCTGGCCTTTTCTCCCACAATGTCTCCTGGAAGATAAAAGCTTTTTTTCCTATGTATCATATAAGGCTCTGTTCAAACACGAAATACGACAGTATAATAATAGGTATTAAACATGGCCGTACTAAGAATCTCATAAAGTGCTACATTACAGTCAACAGAGAAATGTCTGTGCACATGGTAGGAACACGGATCTCATTCCAATGTGTGCACAGACACATGTTCTTCTATAGATTTCAATGTAGCGTATTATTACATTCAGAATACATTGTACATAGTTCACACACTGTCACATCGATGGCCGTTATTTACTGGACGTCGGTCATTTAAAGTTTCTTATCAACCAGCCGTTATTTGCCGTTAAATGGCGGCCGTGCAATAAAAAAACCGCTGTTATTTTGATGGTGTGTGTACATACTCTTACTATGGTATTGTACTTGGTGTGAACAGAGCCCGACACTCACGGTTTTATAATAAAAAGATCTACTAAACCGCTAAATCCTCTTAGGGAACAAAAGGTGCAAAAACTACTAGAAGGGCAAAAACAAGAAAAACAAAAAACCCTAAGTAAGCAGATAGCAGGAGCTGCGTACAGACTGATGGTGCTGTGTTTTTTTTTAATGTCTATGAATATATGTATAGAGCCGCCATAGAGTCACCCAGTATGAACCCAGCAGCAGAGCGATGTGGTTTACAAGGGGTCAAACATGGTTTTGCGCAGCAGAAATTAGTGAAGGAGCCATAAGCTGTATGTGATGGCGAGTCCCCTCACTACAAGAGCCCCAGTCTCTCCGCCTCGCACAGAGCACATTTACAGCCTAATTGTTCCAAGAGAGAGGGCCCCGATTATTCATTGTGACAGAAGAGCCTTGAGCTGCTGTGTGCAGGGCATGTTATGGTAATAGTAACATGCACATTATATATTTATATAGGAAACACCGCCAGATACACAGATACAGAAACCGATAGCTAGATGGGGAGAAAAGCAATCTATACATGTCACTACACACACATACATATATATATATATATATATATATATATATATATATATATATATACACATATATATATATATATATATATATATATATATATATCACACACACATATATACCATATATCACTCATAGACATGATGGTGCATCAAGAAATAACATTCAGGCTATGTTCCCACGTCGTCTTTGGTACTTTGGCAAAAATCTTTTTCTTTCATATCAACTGATGACAGAAAGTGCTATAGATTTGTAATTAACTTCTATTTAAAAATCTCTAGTCTTCCAGTACTTATCAGCTGCTGTATGTCCTGCAGGAAGTGGTGTATTCTTTCTATTCTCACACAGCGCTCTCTGCTACCCCCCAGCCCGAGACCAATTACGGACAGATTTAACTGTCCGTAGATTCACAGATCCGCAAAAATGACCATAATTGCTGCACAGATCATCCCATAAAAGTAAAAGGGAATGTCCTTAATTTTTGCGGATCTGTAATTTTTTTGCAGATGAAATGTCCGTAAATCCGTAAAAAAAAAAAAAAAAGTAATCATTTTAAATAGGGATGGTCCGAACCGAAATCCGTAAAAAAAAAAAAGTAATCATTTTAAATAGGGATGGTCCGAACCCGCTGTCTGCCCGCTCCGTGGCTATGGCTGTATCCCAGTTTTCCAGGCGGTCCTCCCGCTGGATCCGCCTGCTCCACGGAGAGTGCAGACAGCAGGAATCATTACCGAGGGTTCGGGTTCGTACGAACCCGAACCGAATTCGGTTCGGACCATCCCTAGTTTTAAACCATTCCCTTTCCCCTTCTTTGATGATCACGGTTACGGATTACGGATGATTTTTTGGCGCACAGAGATTGCAGATGATATATACTGTCCTGAGAAACTACTGACTGTGTGAGTGCAGCCCCACAGTGTAGACATGTGTACGTGCGGGTGAAGCGTCAGCCTCCATGTATACAGCTACTCCTCAGGCTTCATCTCCATATTCATGCAGCTCATTAATCTTCCCGACTTTCCTTCACCAGATTAACACATGAAGGCCAAGGCTTTAAGCAGTTTAGTGAGCAGTGACATGAGGCCCAAAACCAAAAGGAGATGAATGTGCTCCAGCAGGGAAGGGGTGCGGAGTGACAGAGAGGGGCAGGAGAAGGGTGGATGGGGCCGGTGACATCACAGCAAAGTGTGATTAATTGCCTCCAGCCGAGAAGCCGCCCTGCCACTCACGTCTCCCGGACGACCACATCAACGCCTTAGAAAAGCTACCATTCAGCTGGAAACGTTGGGCAGATTTAAAATCATCGGTTCTGCTTGAGTGGTCACTGCGGTTGTCTGGGCGTCCCGCGGACACTTGCATTCATGTTAGGTCACCCCCTCCTTCTCTCCCCCCCCCCCCAGCAAATCGATTTGTCAATGGGCACATCTGCGCCCCGGTGCCTGTCTGAGGGGCTGCATTTCCATAAGCAGCGTCTGGTTGACCTTTGGCATTGGATGTGACACAGAATAAAGGAGCCGGCGGGGGATTCTGTAGTGATTAGCGCCCCTCTCCGGTACACAGGGGTTGTGGGACCATGGGAGCCTGACTGAGACAAAGGACCTCTATTCTATTCTTATACAAGTCTTCCTGCTCTCCACTGGTTTCCTCACGGACTAGCCTGCTTTCTGCACTATGTGAACTTCACCTACGTGCTATGGCTATTCACACGTTCCGTACGTTTCCAAACAAATTTAGGGCCCATTGATTACTATTGGGCTGTTCACACCGTCCGTAGTTTTACAGATCCACAAACATTACTGACAAACTCTAGTATGGACCATAACTGTGGCACAGATTGTCTAATAGAAGTATATGGGAGTGGGCCTAACTTTTGCAGATGAAATAAACCTCCACAAATCCGTAAAAATACGGGAGTACTCAACTTAAGGCTATGTTTTCACAACATCTTTTTATAAAAAAATAAAAATTACATCTATTATTTTTTAAATAATAACTATACAATGTCAGCCCTCAATAATGTCCATGATCATTATTTACGGCTGTCTTTATTAAACAACGGCCGTTATTTTGTATAAAAAAAAAGTTGTGTGAACATAGATTCAACCATTCCCACTTATCTAACTACTGTGTTCCCCTTTTTTGCAAAAAATATCGATTACAGCAATGTTCAAGATTTTACGGCTAGTGCAAGACGGTGGGAAAAGTGAAAGCCCCCCTCATAGACTAAGGCAGCCCTTTCTGCAGCTTCCTGTGCAAGCCCCCCCCCCCCCCCCCCCAGTTGTCGGGGTGTGCAATAGCACCATCAGCAGGGGAGGAAGCGAGTGCTGACCTGATAGGTAGGCGCACACTCGCTCGCTGAGATATTGGCCCGTCCAATATGGTCCTTAGTTCCTGCAACCGGATTTTGCGACCGTCATTGCAGATGGTTATCAGAAAGACGTCCGTTTTTTGCTGATGACGGCTGTCTATGATGATCATTATAGACAGGCGTCTTTTTTTACAGTAATGACAGTTGCAAAATCCCACCATGTGAACTTAAAGGGGTACTCCGGCGGGGGGCTGAGGAAAAAGACATCCACTCACCTACCCGGTTCCAGCAGCAGGTCCCGTATCGCGGCGCTCCAGTCCCCGGCCGCTTCCTGGTGTCTGATGCCGCCCGAGATGCTACGTCTCAGGTCCGCTCAGCCACTCAGTGAAGGAGGCGGGATCCGTGTCAAGTCCGCTCAGATCCCGCCTCCTTCACTGAATGGCTGAGCGGACCTGAGACGTAGCGTCTCGGGCGGCGTCAGACACCAGGAAGCGGCCGGGAAGCGGGGACCGGAGCGCGGTAATGTGGGACCCGCCGCTAGAACCGGGGAGGTGAGTGGACGTCTTTTTCCTCAGCCACCTCCCTTCCTGGTCCCATCAAAGAAGTGCCCCCCCGCCGGAGTACCCCTTTAAGGCCCTGTCACATGGGCCGATCAGGAGGAGTAAGTAACCTGTCAGATCAGCGCTTGTTTGCTCCTCGTTCCCCGCTCACTGCCGGCAATATTACACGTGCAAATAGTGAGTAGGTAAGTGTGGTGGGACCGCAGGGAGCTCCCTTGACAATCTTTAGATCGCCCGGGAAGCCCATAGGGGATATTGGTGGTCTGCTATCACAAGGAGCGTCAGCCAGCTGACATTGTGCATGTTGGCTGATCGTTGCCTTTTAACAGGAGCTACTAAACCAAGTGATTATCGGCCCTAATGGCCAATAATCAGCCGGATACAGCCGATAATCGCTTGCTGTATTACAGCCTTTAGCCTATGAGGGGCTTTGATGTTTCCCACCTTCTCGCACTCGGGATGTTACTGTAAACCCAGCCCGGAGAGAAGAGTCCTTTGCGCTTCTGAAGATTTTTTTGTTTATTTAAAGCTAATTAATCACGTACTTAAGATAAATGGGAAGATGTTCTATCCCGTTACCAGCGACTGTCACCGGGCGAATTCCAGGCTCTATTAATATGCACCCCCCACCGCTCCACTTATTATACATATTACCGCGCCACCATCAGCAATGAGATAAAGCCGAATTACACTTAATGGCGGATAGCGTCAGAATTAGAGAGGCTTTATGGAAAGGAGAGGAGAACATTAATGTAATAGGTTATCCCGGTGACTGATCAGCCATGCGCATGAAAAATGAGGAGGAAACAGATTAGATTATTCCCCTTTAGATTTCTTCCAGATGATTTATAAATAAGCGGTGCGTCTTGTGCATATGGCGCTTCATGTGAGTTGTGGTGACTGGGAGGATGAAATAGTGGATATTGCAGCGTGGTGTGACGTTCCTCCGTGTCTCTGGCCAGCACTGGCTATCCTCCCATCACTGACAGGGTAAGGAGATCAGGTCTATAAGGTGAAAGTCACACGAGAGGGACTCAGGGCCCCAGGGTTATTTAAATGAGCCGAGGTATTGATTGACATTTCATGAAAATGTCTGCCCCCCTCTTCCTGACCTAAGTGTCCCCAGCCCTCCCTGTAAGGAAGGAAAATGTTCTTCCTGAGCGTATTGATTCGCTGCGTGCGCTTCACTCCCGCTTTTATTTAATTAACGGCTGTGAGCCTGTGGATATTGTGTGTGCCAAACTGGAGTTACACAGAGAGTGGAGAGAGAGGATGGGAGGCAAGCACCAAAATCATAATGGAAACAGATGTAACTGTAAGGTGGAGGTGCCACCGCGGCGGCTGCTGTACAATCACTAACCTCAGTGATACGCGGATTGGTGCACTTGACGTTCCTGCTGGACCAATCCAGCCACTGGTTCTGTGCGAAGGGACAGTGATGGTGCAAAGTACATCGCCCCTCCCCGCTGCACCAGCCGCACTCAAACTTCTGGTCGGCTTTCAGACAGAGACCACAGCTTTCCCTCTGAGCCGCGCACTTGTACAGGTGAACTAGGGAACCAGCAAATAAAAGAGGTTACGTTACACTGACATTGGACTTTACTACAGGTTATAGCCACGACCACGTCTTTTTTGGGCGTTTTTTTAATGGACGTCATTTTGGACCCAATAACGTCCATTATTTCAAAACAAAGGCCTTTAATAAAAATCATCAGTCCAAAAAAAAAAAAAACGGCCAAAAAAAAGTTGTGGTTGTGGCCTCAAACTGCACAGGATTCTGACAAGGAGTCAAGTTTAGAACATTTAGGCTATGTTCTCTCTACGGGATCTAAGTAGGGAAAGGCAGCCGACTCGTCAATATTATGAGAAGGCTGCCTGCTCTGGTTATGATCCTGTACTGGGAACATAGCCCTATTGTTAGATAGATAGACAGATAGGAGATAGATAGATAGATAGATAGATAGGAGATAGATAGATAGATAGATAGATAGATAGATAGATAGGAGATAGATAGATAGATAGATAGATAGATAGATAGGAGATAGATAGATAGATAGATAGATAGATAGATAGATAGGAGATAGATAGGAGATAGATAGATAGATAGATAGATAGGAGATAGATAGATAGATAGATAGGAGATAGATAGATAGATAGGAGATAGATAGATAGATAGATAGGAGATAGATAGATAGATAGATAGATAGATAGATAGATAGATAGATAGATAGGAGATAGATAGGAGATAGATAGATAGATAGATAGATAGATAGATAGATAGATAGATAGATAGGAGATAGATAGGAGATAGATAGGAGATAGATAGGAGATAGATAGATAATAGATAGGAGATAGATAGATAGGTAGATGATAGATAGATAGATAGATAGATAGATAGATAGATAGATAGATAGGAGATAGATAGATAGATAGATAGGAGATAGATAGGAGATAGATAGGAGATAGATAGGAGATAGATAGGAGATAGATAGATAAATAGATAGATAGGAGATAGATAGATAGATAAATAGATAGATAGATAGATAGATAGGAGATAGATAATAGATAGGAGATAGATAGATAGGTAGATGATAGATAGATAGATAGATAGATAGATAGATAGATAGATAGATAGGAGATAGATAGATAGATAGATAGGAGATAGATAGATAGATAGATAGATAGATAGATAGATAGGAGATAGATAGATAGATAGATAGATAGATAGATAGATAGATAGATGGGAGATAGATAGATAGGAGATAGATAGGAGATAGATAGATAGATAATAGATAGGAGATAGATAGATAGGTAGATGATAGATAGATAGATAGATAGGAGATAGATAGATAGATAGGAGATAGATAGGAGATAGATAGGAGATAGATAGGAGATAGATAGATAAATAGATAGATAAGAGATAGATAGATAGATAAATAGATAGATAGATAGATAGATAGATAGATAGGAGATAGATAATAGATAGGAGATAGATAGATAGGTAGATGATAGATAGATAGATAGATAGATAGATAAATAGATAGATAAATAGATAGATAGATAGATAGATAGATAACATAGGCATAATACTGTTAATAAATAGATTACTTATTGTCATGGATTTTACCAGTCCAATGCCTGAGACTATAAATAATCTGCGCACATAAGATACATGGCTAAATAAAAGCCACAAGTCTGAACGTGCATTAAGGCTATGTTCACACACGCAGGATTTTTGCTCAGTAATTTGCAACCAAAACCAGGAGTGGATAGAAAACACAGAAAGGCTCTGTTCACACAATGTTGAAATTGAGTGGATGGCCGCCATTTAATGACAAATAACGGCAACTGTTTTAAAATAACAATAATTATTTGCCATTATATGGCGGCCATCCACTCAATTTCAGCAGTGTGAGAACAGAGCCTTTCTGTGTTTTCTATCCACTCCTGGTTTTGGTTGCAAATTACTGTGTGCAAACATCGCCTAAAACTGGTCCAGAAGCATTGTGCTGCAAATGTAAATGAATGTAATATTCTAGACAGAGAAGCATGGTAACATGAAAACACAATACAGGGCAAGCTAATATTATCAGCACCGTCATACAGGGCCCCATAGAGGTGTACTGTACAGACTGCACAATGGGGTGATGCCTAAAGGCATCGGATTTGGGAAATGAACAATTAAATGAATACAGACATGTATAAAAGTGTAAATGTGGCCAAACGTCTCATTCAATCCCACCATAAACCAATGTGCAATTCCCAATAGCTACAGAGTGAGTTATAGGTCGGCTGCTGTTGTATATGAAATACAGTATTTGGAGGCAGAACGCCACTTTACATGACGGATGAGGCAACAAAACATCTTAATGGGCAACAGATACATAAGTGTAATATAGTTCAGCCTGTGGTGTCCCCTGGAGCACAGCACTAATATGGCGCTATATGGCAACATCCACTTTACTCAACACGGAAAGATAAATGGAAGATCAATCCACACTAACGTAGGATTTGAGAATCCTTGTTCCCTGAATTTACAATTTTAGTAAGTGAGACGTAAAAAACATAAAAACAAAAAGTGGTTTCGTGTATACAGGCACAGGGGCACACATGTGACATCAGGCATAGGGGGTCACACATGTGACATCAGGCATAGGGGGTCACACATGTGACATCAGGCATAGGGGGTCACACATGTGACATCAGGCATAAGGGGGTCACACATGTGACAGGCATAGGGGTCACACATGTGACATCAGGCATAGGGGGTCACACGTGACATCAGGCATAGGGGGTCACACATGTGACATGAGGCATAGGGGTCACACATGTGACATCAGGCATAGGGGGTCACACATGTGACATCAGGCATAGGGGGTCACACATGTGACATCAGGCATAGGGGGTCACACATGTGACATCAGGCATAGGGGGTCACACATGTGACATCAGGCATAGGGGGTCACACATGTGACATCAGGCATAGGGGGTCACACATGTAACATCAGGCATAGGGGGTCACACATGTGACATCAGGCATAGTATTCCAGATTCCAGGAATACTAAATCACACCCAATAACTAAGCCTCTCCCACTAGTCACAACAGTGGAAAATGGAAGGAAGGAAGGAAGGAAGGAAGGGAGGAAGGAAGGAAGGAAGGATGGATGGATGAACAGAAGGAAGGATGGATGGATGGATAAACAGAAGGAAGGAAGGATGGATGGATGGATGGATGGATGGACAGAAGGATGGATGGACAGAAGGATGGATGGATGGACAGAAAGATGGATGGATGGATGGACATAAGGAAGAATGGATGGATGGATGGATGAAAGGACAGAAGAAAGGAAGGATGAAAGGACAGAAGAAAGGAAGGATGGAAGGACAGAAGGAAGGATGGATGGAAGGACAGAAAGAAGGATGGATGGACAGAAGGAAGGATGGATGGAAGGACAGAAGGAAGGATAGATGGAAGGACAGAAGGAAGGATGGATGGAAGGACAGAAGGAAGAATGAATGGAAGGACAGATGGAAGGATGAATGGAAGGACAGAAGGGAGGATGAATGGAAGGACAGATGGAAGAATGGATGGAAGGACAGAAGGAAGGATGAATGGAAGGACAGAAGGAAGGATGGATGGAAGGACAGAAGGAAGGATGGATGGAGGGACAGAAGGAAGGATGAATGGAAGGACAGAAGGAAGGATGGATGGAGAGACAGAAGGAAGGATGAATGGAAGGACAGAAGGAAGGATGAATGGAAGGACAGATGGAAGAATGGATGGAAGGACAGAAGGAAGGATGAATGGAAGGACAGAAGGAAGGATGGATGGAAGGACAGAAGGAAGGATGGATGGAGGGACAGAAGGAAGGATGAATGGAAGGACAGAAGGAAGGATGGATGGAGAGACAGAAGGAAGGATGAATGGAAGGACAGAAGGAAGGATGAATGGAAGGACAGAAGGAAGGAAGGATGGAAGGACAGAAGTAAGGATGAATGGAAGGACAGATGGATGGATGGATGGATGGAAGGACAGAAGGAAAGATGAATGGAAGGACAGATGGATGGATGGATGGATGGATGAAAGGAAGGACAGAAGGAAGGATGGATTGAAGGACAAAAGGAAGGATGGATGGAAGGACAGAAGGAAGGATGAATGGAAGGACAGAAGGAAGGACAGAAGGAAGGATGAATGGAAGGACAGAAGGAAGGATGAATGGAAGGACAGAAGGAAGGATGAATGGAAGGACAGAAGGAAGGACAGAAGGAAGGATGAATGGAAGGACAGATGGAAGGATGGATGGAAGGACAGATGGAAGGATGGATGGAAGGACAGAAGGAAGGATGAATGGAAGGACAGATGGAAAAATGTATGGAAGGACAGATGGATGGATGGATGGATGGATGGATGGAAGGACAGAAGGAAGGATGGATGGAGGGGCAGATGGATGGATGGATGGAAGGACAGAAGGAAGGATGGATGGAGGGGCAGAAGGAAGGAAGGATGAATGGAAGGACAGAAGGAAGGATGGATGGAAGGACAGAAGGAAGGATGAATGGAAGGACAGAAGGAAGGATGGATGGAAGGACAGAAGGAAGGATGGATGGAAGGAAGGACGGTCAGAAACCAGAAAAATTGCATTGCCACAAATTGCCAATTTGGGAAATAAATGGAGAATGTAAAAGGAAAATGTGGTGGTCCCAGAAATGTGGTTTATTTACCAGGTAAAAACTATAACAGCAGTATCTGTATAATACAACAAGTATAAGATGACAGAACAGCTGCAGTAAAAAATAATCAGATTTTTCTTTTTCCTGATTTGTTTTATACCTTTCATATCTTGGGGATTATCGATGATAAAGTTTCCGTTCCAGACAACAGAGAAATTCACGGCCAGGTCACTGATATCCATTCCCTCGTAGGAATACTGAGAAGAGAGTGAAATCCGTTACAATGCTGGAACATATTAAGACTCGGAAAACAAAAGCCCATGAGCGGCGATCCGGCAGGGAGATTGGGGGGGGGGGGAATATAAATGGACAATCACTCTCACATGCATTACTGGTAAAGTGTGACTCTCTTACACTATAGGGGTCAGGCTATGTTCACACTGTTTAGTCAAAAACACATATGTGCAGGGAAAGGTCCAGATAGATGGGCCAAAAATAGTCGTAGGCCCCCACTGACTAAACAGATAAAAAGAGAGTGTCCTTTGTCAGGGTGGTATGTGCTGACTAATATATATATATATATATATATATATATATATATATATATATATATATATTTTCATTCCCTCTCTTTACCTGAATGGGGCGATGCTTTACTATAAGGTACAGTATTACATTTTCTGCACTGTGGCCAATGGCTGATGTATGTCACTGTGTGGCCATTTAGCATTACATGTTGGGGGTAATGTTGGAGGTATTAGTCGGGAGATGCTCCCTTGGTAATAAACATTCAGTGAAATGCAGTGTGACCATAGCCTCCAGAGGTAAAGAAAACGTCAGTTGAACGGCCAAGAAAAGACGTTGCCTGGTCGTAGCCCAAAGATCTTGTGTTACTTTCTTTCATCAGTTATACATTCTCTTTAATTCTTTCTTAGTTCTGTTTCTTCCCTATTCTCTCAATATGAGTAAATTTTGCATTGCTGCAATGTCAAATCAGGTTGGTTAAACAGCCATATAGGATGGACAATGTAATACTAAAGTACTAGAAATACTTAAAGGGAATCTGTCCGTAGGTTTCTGGCACCTTAAATAGAGGCGGCATAAACTAGTGACAGAAATGCTGAACAGAGTAGTATATCATTCTGTTCAGCCGTTCTCCTAATGTGCAGGAGAATAGGATTCTTGCCACACCCCTCCCTGCAGCTGCTGATTGACAGGTGAATGCCTATACACAGCATGGATAGATAACTGCCAATCAGCAGCTGGTGGGCGGAGTTTTCTCATGAATATCAAGGACTGCTGAGCTCATGCACATAATGGAAAGGACTACTTATTGTCCATGTTATTCAGGAGGAGATCATCTCTGGATCAGCAGAACAATGTAAGTGATACATCATTCTGTTCAGCTTCTCTGTCACTAGTTTATGCCACCCTGAGACCCGGACATCATAATCCTACTGACAGGGTCTCTGTAACCTTCAGCGAACCTATGCAGCTACATTACAGTACCCGCTCCTATTCATTACCGAGTCTATAAAACTAAAGGCAGCCTATAGCAGAATATCCACACAGTTCATTATCGGGATTTCAGAATGACTACAAACATGGATAATGCCACAATAATAGAAAACAAAGGCGTGGGAGGACTGTAGAGAGTGCTGCCCTATACAATGCGACCCTCCCTGCAGCTGCGTGCATCTGGACTCCTCTGGCTGCACGTCTGTCTCCTGCAGACTCCTCTGCTGCATTGCCAGAAGCCACTGTATTAGGAATTCTATCGAGTCGGCGTGAGCTTGGGACTCGCGGAGGCAGATAAGACTTCCCCGTTCGGCTTTATCAGCCGGCTGTAAATTAGCTTTTTGCTTCAACCCCTTTGTCAGATTTGCTGTCTTATTCCAGCAAATGACCCCCCGCAGGCTGCGACAGGGAAAGGCCAGATAAAGCCTTCCATCCTTCCGAAGCGGCGGCCCAATTTACAGCGGCTCGGGTCGCTGGAGCAGCATAACAGTACTATTCTGATTTTAATATAAGAGACTAGATTAAAGAGGCTTTCTTCTTGTTGTTTGCTTACACGGCAAGCAGTAAGTCATCGTTTTGTCGGTGACTACAAAGACTTCTGTGCTAGGTGGTGGCACAACCTCTATCTCACACACTCACCGAGCTGTTCTGGCATTGGACGCTGGAGCTGTTAAAGCGTAAAGCCGGCATACGATGTAACACCCCCTGGATGTTCAGCACACACTCGTATCCCCTCTGGCCTGACTGGGGCTGCGGCAGGTTCCTCGCCTTCAGAGTAATTGGCTTAACCTCCCCGACTGGGATCAAGATTTCTTCTGTGGGTATTAACTGTGGGCAATCCTAAAATATAAGAAACAAGAGTCACTATAAACGCAAGAACAACCGAGACGAGTGCAGGATCCTAAAGTCGTAGTAACGCAGGCTCTTCAGTGCCAGAGGCGGATTTACCAATACAGGATGCTTTTCTCCCAGGCAGGGGAAACAGCAGGGGGTCCGGGGGTTAATCCAGCTGCTGGAGGTATATCTCTATGTAATATAAGTGCAGAAGCAGGGACTCCCAGTATGGCTACAACACTAGCATCCTGGGGGGCGGGGGGTTAACTACCTACTAGGGGCATCCAGCCTGGGGGAGGGGGGGGGGTTAACTACCTACTAGCGGAATCAAGGGGGGAGGGGAAATTAACTACCTGCTAGGGGAATCCGGGGGGGGGGGGGATAACTACCTACTAGGGGCATCCTTCCTGGGGGAGGGGGGTTAACTACCTACTAGGGGCATCCAGCCTGGGGGAGGGGGGTTAACTACCTACTAGGGGAATCAAGGGGGGAGGGGAATTAACTACCTACTAGGGGAATCCAGGGGGAGGGGGGTAACTACCTACTAGGGGCATCCAGCCTGGGGGAGGGGGGGGGGGGTTAACTACCTACTAGGGGAATCAAGGGGGGAGGGGAAATTAACTACCTGCTATGGGAATCCGGGGGGGGGGGGGGGAGGGGAATTAACTACCTGCTAGGGGAATCCGGGGGGGGGGGTAACTACCTACTAGGGGAATCAGGGGGGGAGGGGAATTAACTACCTATTAGGGGACTCTAGGGGGAGGGGAATTTACCTACTAGGGGAATCCAGGGGGAGGGGGGTTAACTAACTACTAGGGGAATCCGGGGGGGGGGGGGGGGGTTGGGGGGCTAACTTTTTACCTTCTACCTAGTACTCATATCCCTAAACATTGTTAGTTCCAGCATGATCCATAGCACCGTACACACTGTACCTGTTTGATGTGGGGTTCGATTTCCTCATCTCGGGTACACACCAGGGTAAATCTATTAGTATTTTTTTTGGAAAGTAATGGAAACCAGTGTAGTGAAGAAAGCCCATACTAACACAGGGAGGATATACCCAACCTATGCACATGTCTATCTTAGATTTGAACCTCTCTCAATACAATGAGCAACTATGCTGCCTACAAACAAAAAAGGGCTCACTAGGTTTTGCACAATATGGTAGGATTCCCTGATGTATAATTCCAATATACGTTACTGTACAGACACATCGTGTCATTTATCATGCTCGATGCAGTCTGCAGCATCAAAAAAAACAAACAAAAAAAAAAAAAACAGACAGGTATGGGCCCCATTTACTTCAATGGCCCAAACATAGTCAGCTAGTACCGTATGTATGGTAGGGTCAAACATATACATGTTTGTATTGGGACTAAAAAGCTCAGCACCACACGCTGGAGTGCTAGCTGAAACAGCAGTATGTTGCAGAGATGGCCTAAACATAGTCACTAGCTGGGGCCCTGCCTGTCTGTGCTTGTGTACATCAGTATTGGACATGGGCAGCTTTCTATGCCATGGAGTATACAACTGTGATGTGAGCCGGGAATGTGGACAATGTAAAAAGAATATAATGATCTAATCCAATATGCATCAGGGAAGTATCCATTGAGGAGTGAGACTCTCTCGGCTCGGCGACTGATGTACCGCAGGAAGCCAATGTGGATTTTTTTTCTTGTTCAAACAACAACTAGTGGTCCGAGTGTTAATTCCATAATAAACTTGCTGTCCCCAAATCTTAGTGTTTGCTTCATTAATCAGCTATGTGATTGCTTCTCGGGCTCTCAGAGACCGGCATTATCCCTGCTTCCCTCCGCAGCGGTGCTGAGAAGTGGCATTCTGCAGGTCGCTACTCCCAGAGAGACTGGCGGATATACACACCGCTTGCTTAAACAAATTTCATTACTTACTCTGCTAGAGAGCTGCTCATATGCAGTGCCACCCCAGAGACATGGACCAATCCATCACAGCTTCTGCCACTAACCTCTACTAAGTTAAATAACAATATCCATGGGATAACAAACAGGCTTTATGCAAATACTCTCCGGCTTCCCAATAGTATCAGGCACCATGTGCGGCCGAGCAGAATTCAAGGCAACGTCTAAGAACTGCTCTGCTTTTTTTTCTTAGCAATAAATACCTAAATACGATTCAATGCTTTAAAGGGAATGTGTCACCAATAGGCATAAAGTTATCCAACAGTTACCCAAAGTATGTAAGAAAGCTGCCATACAATACAATACTAACAATAGATACAGTGGCCGTATTGAGGGTATTGATACTTGGCGTATTGAGAGTGAACTGGTGGCTGGTGACAGGTGCTCTAGTCCCTCTAACCAGTGCCGTGATAAATAACAGTTCAAAAAGAAAAGAAAATAGAGGGAGCACTCACCGTCCGATGCAACAGTCTTTATTGCATGTAACACACAAGCTAAAATGTAGCATGCGAGAGGAGGTGGGAGAGACCCCACACGCAGCAAACAATTACAGCTGTTTCACGCACATGCGTGCGCTTCTTGAGACTGGAGAAGCGTGCACATGCGGGTGAAACAGCTGTATCTGTTTGCTGCGTGTGGCGTCCCCCCACCTGCTATAGCGTGCTACATTTAAGCTTGTGTGTTACATGAAATAAAGAAGGTTGCATCGGACAGTGAGTGCCCCCTCTATTTTCTTTTCTTCTTGAATTGCCATACAATACAGATATTAGGGTCTGGTCACACTGAGTAAAACAGGCGGAATTCTGCACGGAGCCCCCCCCTCACCAAGGACTCCACTCAGATAGCCGTCACCATTGGGTGGTAATGGGATCATTGGATGGTACCCCTACAATGTACATGATGCTGCTAATCAGGTGAGATGGAAACCTTAATTGACTAGTTATAGTGGTACTATCGCTTTAAATAGATGGGCTGTATAAGTGATGCAGAACAGGACACGGCCAAAACTGAGAAAAGCCATTTGAGAACACTTTCTACACTGGCCGAGAGATGAGATTGCTGAATAGGGAGCCCCCACGTTACATCTCATTTACAGAATAGGAAACATAGGAATAGGTGGATCATGGGTATAAGAAAAGCCGACAATGGCTCCAATGGCTGGCCTTACCTCAGAAACATTCACACGGCCTTCCTGAAAGGAGCAGGTGGTCGGATCATGGGTGCACAGGTTGCGGTACTTGCACCAGTGACAGCGGAACGCACTATTGACGCAGGACAGGCAGCTTTAGGAGAGGAAGAACAAAACGTGTCACAAATCAGAATAACGACGACAAAATCCACATATTTATATATAACAGGAAAAATGGACCTGGCAAGGGGTGAGATGGTTTATTTTCAGAGCTGGAAGAGGTAAACAGATAAATGCGCTGAAAGATAGGCAGATGATAGAGAAGACAAAGAGCCCACCCAACGGGCCAGGACAAAGGCACCTCTACATCTCCCGAGCGGTGACCGGGAGGTTACACCAATCCTCGGGATCTGCGCAGACACTGCAGGGGAAGACATGGCCGGCTCTTCCTTACAGATCTGCTTTCTCTTTAAGATCTCATATTTATTTTTCCATGCTAGCTGCACAAGTTCCTAGGCATAAAAAGCTGGGAGATCTCTGGGAGCAGCCAGCTAGTATAAACAGCGGCTTCCTCCACATATACACGGGACATGGCCGGGAATAAACAAGAGCGGCTGCCTGCAGCCATATATGACTTGTGCTGCATAAACACCGCATCACATTGACATACATTAAATATACATAGATTTGCCATTAGCAGCTCTGGTTACACTTGGGGTAAATTCCATCAGTCATCGCAGCCTCAATATTTACACCAGAGTGGATCTAAACACCTGACTTCCATACATCATGTTACTGCCGCGCGCCCCGCTCTGCCCTCCAACCTGCACTCATTACATCAATGGGAGACGACTGGAAAAGAGGGGCCTGTGTGGACGGATGGCGGTACAAAGAGGAGCACCCCAAAACAAGAAGGGATTATGGGTCGTAATAGCTCACAGCAGGGATAGGGAACCTTGGCTCTCCAGCTGTTGCAAAACTACAACTCCCATCATGCCTGGACAGCCAAAGCTAAAGCTGAGTTATTAGGGAGGATAGGATTACTATTGTATTAAAAGTGCATTCACCCGCAGGCTCTTTGCACAGATATAAGCTACAAAGAAGTGTCGCTGGTGCCAGATGGAAAAGTTGTCATCCTCCTATGGCAGCGGAGCAATTGGCCGCGGATATCTCAAGGTTACATACTATAGCTTGGATGGTGAATTCCCTGCTATCACAAATTGCAGCTTTCTCCACATCCCCAGCAGGATAGTGGAAAAGTAGGTGATCACAGAAAGTCCGACCTCTGTACCCCCCCAAATCTCGGTATCGGGCCTCGGCTTCTGTATTATAAATAGAGCCGCAGTTATGGCGCTCTAATAATTGCTATGGAGCAACAGAGTGAGCCGTGTACTCCAGAAGAACGCTGTAATCGTCTATTTCCCTCAGCTCCATAGAAATAGAGCCAGGGGTCACATACCGTACCCGCAGTGCTATTCATAATACAGAAGCCGGGGGCCCAATACAGAGATCACTGTGGGGTACGGAGGTCGAATCCTCTGTGATCTCCTACTTTTCCACGCAGTTGGACGCAGCCCTAGGGAGCCCAGGAAAAAATGGAAACGGCCATGGGCGTCCAAATTCTCCAGCCATCGGGAGTCAAGTGCCGAGCATTCTGATTTGGACGATCCGGAACGTTCGTTAAGTTGGCTTATCGCTACTGGCTTCTGGATCTGCGCAGGATAACATAGATATCTGTGAGGGCTGAGCCAGACGGGAACATTTTTCATTAATTTTGCTTATTTGTACAGAGAAATGGGCCCTATCCATTGAGTGGCAGCGGGATATGCAGCACTAAAAGGTTATAGCTCTGAGCGGATTGATTTCCCAATGAATTGATGTCTTTGTTTTAGGTGACATGTAAACCCTGTATTATAACAAGACCAGGAATCGTATATTCTCTTCTCTCACATGACATATTACAGATGCAGATCCCGGCCCATCTGTGGCTCTTATAACCTGAAGAAACGGGATCATAGGGATTTACCGTGCCATGGTGATGCTGGCAGGACTGACAGCTGAGGTGGGGTTCCCACTGTAATACACCCATATTGTGAGGAAGCAGCCTAAGGGCCCTATTCCACGGGACGATTATCCTAGGAATCTAAACGATAATCGTTTTGTGTGAATGCAGGAAACAATCAAACGACCAACGAGAAATCATGAATGTGGTTAAAAACAAAAATCATTGTTAGTCGTTGGCTGATCGTTCAGTGTAATTCCACATTGTTGCTTTTTTGCTGAGATCAGATGGAGTAAACGATTGGAGAAACAATCCTAACTAACGACTATCGTTCTGTGTAACATGGTGAACGACTTCAAATGGCTCTTGTCTGCGATCGTTTATCAACAACTGTTACAATTCACTTAGGACCCAATTCCATTAGGACCCTTAGATTGTGTCAATATGACGTCCATTTTTATTGGCAAATAACGGCTGTAATTTTATAGGAACGGTATTCATATATTGGTCGTATTTTTGACAATAATTGCTATCTGCCATTAAAGGACGTCTGTTTAATATAACCATGTGAACGTAGCCTTATCCTAAGGTTTCCTAGACGTCTTGGCTTGGCTGACCATAACATCTAGAGCGGATACTTACAGCTGGTGACCGCTGCAGTTGTAGAATTTAAAGTCTGTGCTGACAAAGGTCTTGCCGGTCTCTTTAGAGATGAGCTGAAGCTCCACCCCGAACCAGTCTGAAAGGAAAGGGGACAGAAACAGTCAGAGAAAGGTAACCTGTACACGGGGAGAGGATGACAGCTGGAGAAAAGCTTTATATTAGGTTCATTTCCCTGGTCTATATACATATATGATGTCACATGTTCTAGACTGTCCTACAACCCAAAGCTCCATTCACATGCTCATTTTCAGGACTGTATATGATGTTTGCAATCATTCGCAAAAAAATTTATCTGTAAGACAGCCGCATTGCATCCGTAATCTGTATTCTTTGCAAAAAAAAAAGGGGTCGTGATAGTTAAATTAGTGCTAATGATATAAAATGATTACTTGTCCATATTCTTTACAGATTACGGATGTTTTCTCCGTAAAAAATCAGGGATCTGCAAAAATTACGAACACTCCCATAGACTACGATGGGACCATCTGTGCCGCAGTTACGGTCCATACTACAGATTATCAACAATACGGATCTGTAAATACACGGACGGTGCGAACAGCCCAACTGAAATCAATGGGCTCTAAATTTGTGCAGATCTACAATTACAGACAGAACTACGACCATATTCTTACTGTAGACGGCTCCCCTTCTATGATAAAACCTGTATTATTGCAGCAGCTTATATGCTTTAGTAATGGAATTTTACTGTAAATCCATTAGAAAGTCTGAAATACTGAATATTTTATACCAGAGACTCACACAATATACCTATGTGCCGCTCTGACTCACAATAGGCAGAGAGGATGGGATTTTCATGTGTCCGACACTAGAGGATTGGCCGTATTATGGGGGCGCTCTGGGATTTCTGTAAGCGCCGGGACTATTTCCTAACATCAGGATATAATCCTTTTATTTGCTTGTTCCCAAACAAGATAATCCGGTCCTCTTTCTAAATAACCGGCTCCCCTCGGCACATAAGCTGCTAGGCACAAAGAAACCTCTTCCAAGTTGCAGGATTTTTCTGTTCTGTGATTTCTGAGAGTGTCGGAGACTTAGATCCCCCTCTGGGTATTATATTCTCATTCTGTGCCGCCACTTTTCCTAAACTCTATGGAGAGAGAGAGATACGACAGAAGCCTGCGTATAGGAAACCACAAGCTCATCTGCATGGCAGCTCCGACCGGGACTTCTCATAGAAAGATGTCAGAGAAGAGTGGCTGGGTGGTGAATGTACATGACAGAGGAGCCTTCGGCTGTCCAGGCATGATGGGAATTGTAGTTTTGCAACAGCTTGAGGGCTGAAGGTTCTCCATCTCTGCGTTAAAGGGACAGTGTCATCACAAAATGACTTATTGTTTAAATAATGTTTATATGTTAAACATATTTTTTAAAGAATTTTTGGTGACTTTTTGCTAATTTTCCATTTTTCTAGCTACATTATAAATAATCCTGATATCTTGCAGTTCTCATTCTCACCACTGTGGGTAAAAATAAGCTGAGACTTCCTGTTGTGTCTGTGGTGATAAGGAGGAGGCTGCTGTAAAGTGATCTGTACAGCATTGCAGCGTCATGTGACACCAGTAGATAAAGGAGACAATAGCAGCTCCCTGTGGAATGACCTCTTCACAGGTCACAGAGTGTGCTCAGTAATGTCTCATATTCATCTCAAGGGGACAGAGTCTGTCTCTTGTCGTCTATGTCCATGAGTTTTACTGTAAAGCAAGTCACTAAAAGCCGTTAAGAACAGCTCAGGCAATATGGCCACCGCCATAACAACAAACAAAAAGTAAAATTAAACAAATTAAAGTCAGAAAATAGAAACAGATTAGAATAAAAGAACAATTTTTAGTATCTGACTCTAATCAGTAAAAGAAAATTTAGGTCACACATTCCCTTTAACAGAGTTAAAAAAAACGGATCTGCCCCTAACTGTTTTATCCTGGGGCACGATACAGTGCACAATGTAAACTACAACTAACAGGTGCCGCCCCATAAGAACAGATTATATGATCCCCTATTAATCCCCATGTGCATTGGCACAGATTGCACAGGTATCTGCACCCCTGCCCGGATGGGCACAGCAACATGTACTGCAGTAATCGGACTGGAAGATCTTACCTTGATCTGCAGGTATAATGGGAACATCTTTTGCAGCTGGGGAAGTACAGACTATCCGATTGCCAGACACTTGTCCTTCTACCTGAGTAATGTTACCGATGGAGCAAATGACCCCGGCAGATAGATCCGGGACATCACTAACCTGTAACGTGAGCTAAAAAGAGAGAATGTTAGACTGTAACTAAGTATATAAATATAATACAAGCAGCGATTCTAATGGATATCACTGAGGCCCTGCTCACAATTACCGCAAACCCTATAACACACCTGATGAACCCCACTGAAAATAATGGAACTTCTCAGGATTCATTTTGATGCTTTGAGAACAGATCTGTTATACGGTGAAAGACATGACGCTACTATGCGGAGTGCATTAAAGGGGTAGTTCAGCAAAATAAAACTCACTCTGACACAGTGCTCTCTGCTGCCACCTCTGTCCATGTCAGGAACTGTCCAGAGCAGAAGGGGTTTTCTATGGGGATTTGCTGCTGCTCTGGACAGTTCCTGACATGGACAGAGGTGGCAGCAGAGAGTACTGTGTAAGACTGGAGAAAATACACCACTTCCTGCAGGGCATACAGCAGCTGATTAGCACTGCAAGCCTGGAGATTCTTTAAAGTGTCATTGCCATAGTACAGGCGATTTTAAGAAACTTTGTAATTGGGTTCATTAGCCGAAAAATTAATTTTTATCATGAAAAAGCAGTTTGAAGCTCCCACTACGTAATCCTTTGTTCTCTGCTGCCGACTAATCTCCCCCCTCCCCTTCCCATAGAACAGACAGGGCCTGACTGATGTAAAAGAGTCGAGATTTCCTGATAATGAGCAAAGGGTGAGACAGAAAGGGGGCGGGGGGACCTGGGGAAAGTCTTTTTGAATGCAGATAATGGCACATTTGCCTAATAAACTCAACTACAAAGTTTCCTAAAATCGCCTGGACTATTTATTTCTGCAAAAAAAGAATAAAAAAAGACACTGACACTTTAAAAAAAGTAAATTACAAATTTATGGCACCAGTTGATGTACCCCTTTACTCCCAGTTGGAGTACCCCTTTAATTTTTTGGTTATACCAAAATATTGTAAATACCATGAACAACATTTTGTTATAAAAGCTTTCCCGTCTTTACACTGCGATTGTGAAGTCAGAATATGGACAGAAGTTCCCCCATACTGCTCTTACCGGTAAGCTGTGCTCGGACACTGGAAGGCTGTTGGGCTGCACCTTAACCTTAACGCACTGATCTATATTGCTTGCAAACCGGAATGGCTCCTCTGCACGATCACACTTATCCTTCTGGGAACACCTAGGAGTAGGAAATGTACAGAGTCTATCAATACATATATAGGTATAAACCCAGTCAACACCAAAAACACTTAAAAGAGAAGTCCCACAAAAATTAAAAATCACCGGCGGGCAGGGGGGTGCTGGAACATAATTCAGAAAGTATACTTACCCATCACTGCACCCGAGTCGCTCTCACTGTTCCCAGCCACCAGATAACATTTTCTCACAGCTTCCTGGAGCCCTGGCTCCTGCTGCAACGTCAGGGCCCCCACAGATGGATTGTCCGCTCAGCCAGTCAGTGACCACAAAGGTGTTCCGCTCCAGTCACTGACTGGCTGAACAGGCAATTCACCAGTTGGGTACATGACACTGCAGCGGAAGGAGCTGCAGGAGGTGGGCGGCTGTCAGAGATTGGTAAGGCAGTGCTGTGGGGGCACTGGGATGGGTAAGTATACTTTCTGAATTATGTTCCCAGCCCCCCTGCCTGCCTGTGTGCGATTTTTTTATTTTCACATATGCAAAAATACTGCGAAGACACCATCAAATGTTTCTCAGCGTTAGTGAACTAGTCAGGCCTTCAAAGGAACAATCAAGCCAAAGGGGGGCCCAGTCAAGGAAAATATCTCCTAACAAGCCACAATGAAAAATGACAGGACTTGTGAAACACCTCAGCAAGGTATCCATCCACAGACAGCTGTTTCAGGGTATTTGCCCCTCATCAGTGTGGATTAGGGTTCTGGCTAGTGGGAGCAAGGACTAGTAAGTGCATTCAAGAGAATGATGAGTAACCTCACCAACCAAAACACAGCGGAGACACCATCACGTGTTTCTCAACATCAGTAACCAGAATCCTGCTCCACAGCCGTCTGTGGATGGATACCTTGCTGGGGTGTTTCACAAGTCCTGTCATTTTTTTGATTGTGACTTGTTGGAAGATATTTCCCTTGACATTTCTTGACTTGGTTGTTCCTTCCCGGAGAAAGGTTTGGCTCGCTCCTCGACGTTGACAAACACATGATGGTGTCTCTGCAGTATTTTTGCATATTTTATTTCCCAGTGGGTAATGTTGCTAGATTCACTGACATTGAGAAGCACGTGATGGCTTTTCCGCAGTGTTTTGGTTGGTCAACCATAATTGTCTTATTTATTTTCCTGGGACTTCCCCTTTAGGCTATGTTCACATGCTGTACAAACAACGTCCATTCTTGCTGATTGGCCGCCATGTACCGGAAAACCATGACCGTTGTTGTAAATCCCCAGCCGTTATTAATGATCATGAACATAGCCTACACGTCACTTTACAAACCTGTTATCACCTGCTCATAAAAGCACAGAAGTCTCCCTTCCATCTTTCTTATTATACTGCCCAGGCCAACAGAAGATTTTACTTTTTTTCTCGACTGGTTTCATTTTTTTCTTTCACATCACTTATTCAGGTCCCCCTATATACATTACTCAGCGATTGCTTTATAAATATGTTATCTTTAGCCACTTTACTTCAATTTTAATTAAGTGCAGACGGCTAGTGTATATAAATAAAATATCAGGGCCGCGCACAGCTAAAGGCTAGTCCAGAGTTTTCTGGGATCTATTCTCTGTCTGAGATCCATACATTTAAAGGGGTTGTTAGTCCAAAAAGATTTTTCTTTCAAATCAACTGGTGCCAGAAAGTGCCGGAGATTTGTAGTTTACTTCTGTTTAAAAATCTCCAGTCTTCCAGTACTTATCAGCTGCTGTGTGTCCTGCAGGAAGTGGTGTATATTACCAGTCTGACACATTGCTCTCTGCTTCCACCTCTGTCCATGTCAGGAACTGTCCAGAGCAGAAGAGGTTTTGTATGGGGATTTGCTGCTGCTCTGGACAGTTCCTGACATGGACAGAGGTGGCAGCAGAGAGCTCTGTGTCAAACTGGAAAGAATACACCACTTCCTGCAGGACATACAGCAGCTGAAAAGTACTGGAAGACTGGAGATTTTTTTAATAGCAGTAAATAACAAATCTCTGGCACTTCCTGGCACCAGTTAATTTGAAAAAAATAAATAAATAAAATTGGTGAACAACCCCTTTAATGTAAAATCTGGAAGAAATGTTGTACCTGGGCACAATTCCTTCCTACATTGCTAATAGACTGCTGGTATAGGGGATTGTGAAGGAAGAATGAGTCGCTGACCCTGCATATCTGAAAATGCGATTTTGATGCCTTAGGCAGCGTTCCATAAAGTCATTTGCAGCTGGAGTAATGGCTGGGATATGTGTGGAGTGGATGACAATGTGTGATGAGGTCTGCAGGCCGCTGCCGCCTCTAACCGCCTTATATATAAGAAGAGGAGACGCTTGTGTTCCTCTGCACCTAATGTTCTCCTGAAACTCTGTAATATTGTGCTATTTATTGCAGGTATAAATGCTAAGTGGAGGCTGTTACTCTCACTCGATAAGAACCTTCTTCCTCGTTTTATCACCTTCTTTTCTTGCTTTATAGCTCAGAGACACAGAAATTCCAGATCTCAAGAAGAAGTGAAAACATCAGGTAATGGAAACGGCAGAAAGAAGACGGAGGAGCCGTGGTATTATATGGACAATGCATCAGTGATGGTTCTGAGGACACAACCACATAGCTCCATATAGGTGACCCAGATAGCTCCATATAGACTCCATATAGGTGACCCAGATAGCTCCATATAGACTCCATATAGGTTACCCAGATAGCTCCATATAGACTTCATATAGGTGACCCAGATAGCTCCATATAGACTCCATATAGGTGAACCAGATAGCTCCATATAGACTCCATACAGGTGAACCAGATAGCTCCATATAGACTCCATATAGGTTACCCAGATAGCTCCATATAGACTCCATATAGGTGACCCAGATAGCTCCATATAGACTCCATATAGGTGAACCAGATAGCTCCATATAGACTCCATATAGGTGACCCAGATAGCTCCATATAGACTCCATATAGGTGAACCAGATAGCTCCATATAGACTCCATATAGGTGACCCAGATAGCTCCATATAGACTCCATATAGGTCAATCAGATAGCTCCATATAGACTCCATATAGGTGACCCAGATAGCTCCATATAGACTCCATATAGGTTACCCAGATAGCTCCATATAGATTACCCAGATAGCTCCATATAGACTCCATATAGGTCAATCAGATAGCTCCATATAGACTGCATATAGGTGAACCAAATAGCTCCATATAGACTCCATATAGGTTACCCAGATAGCTCCATATAGACTCCATATAGGTTACCCAGATAGCTCCATATAGACTCCATATAGGTTACCCAGATAGCTCCATATAGACTCCATATAGCTGAACCAGATAGCTCCATATAGGTGAACCAGATAGCTCCATATAGACTCCATATAGGTCAATCAGATAGCTCCATATAGACTGCATATAGGTGAACCAAATAGCTCCATATAGACTCCATATAGGTTACCCAGATAGCTCCATATAGACTCCATATAGGTTACCCAGATAGCTCCATATAGACTCCATATAGGTTACCCAGATAGCTCCATATAGACTCCATATAGCTGAACCAGATAGCTCCATATAGGTGAACCAGATAGCTCCATATAGACTCCATATAGGTTACCCAGATAGCTCCATATAGACTCCATATAGGTTACCCAGATAGCTCCATATAGATTACCCAGATAGCTCCATATAGACTCCATATAGGTCAATCAGATAGCTCCATATAGACTGCATATAGGTGAACCAAATAGCTCCATATAGACTCCATATAGGTTACCCAGATAGCTCCATATAGACTCCATATAGACTCCATATAGGTTACCCAGATAGCTCCATATAGACTCCATATAGCTGAACCAGATAGCTCCATATAGGTGAACCAGATAGCTCCATATAGACTCCATATAGGTTACCCAGATAGCTCCATATAGACTCCATATAGGTTACCCAGATAGCTCCATATAGACTCCATATAGCTGAACCAGATAGCTCTATATAGGTGAACCAGATAGCTCCATATAGACTCCATATAGGCTACCCAGATAGCTTCATATAGGTGAACTAAATAGCTCTATATCAACTGGCATCACTCAGAACAGAACCAAGCCCATAGGGAATCATAGATGAAAGGCAAGTGTCAAATCTGGATTATTGTGTGAGAATATATTTGTTATTATTATTAAAATATATTCATGTAAATTCAAGGTAACCCATACACATATGGCTCCCAAAATTTCTTTAATGGTCCTCATAATATTTATCAAGTTTGGACAGCATTATTTTCTGAAAAATGTACTTAAAGGGGTATTCCGCTCAGGTAAAAACATGTGGAATTATGCCCCTTCTTAGAGATTAACAATAACTTTCATACTTGTTATTATCATCTTATCGGTCATCTTTCCCCTAGTTCCAAGCAGCTGTTTTCTGCTGAAGACACAGAAAACTGTATCTGAGCTGTTCCCTCCGTCTCTCCATTCTTCTCATTCTCTTCCAAGTCAGCTGTAAACAAAGTCCCTGCTCGTCAGTCTCTGCACTCTGTAATGCCAGGAGAATTAATGACAGTTAATGAGTTAACCCTCCCAGCATTACAGAGTGCAGAGACAGCTGGCCAGAGACTTGTTTACATGAGCCATGTCAGATGAGAAGAGGGAGGAGGGGGAGATACAGTGAACAGCTCACACAGTTTTCTGTAGCCTCAGCAGAAAGCAGCAGCTCATAACTGGGGAAAGGATACAGAAAATATAATGACATGTATAAAACAAAGTGTTAGTCTCCAGGAGACAGGATGACTCAACATGTATGGAATACCCCTTTAACCAATGTGCAATGCTCACGTAGGTTCTTATACTGATGACTGGCCCATAGCTACTCACATGTTATGTAGCACACACCACCCGCAATGTGGATCACCAGAGCTCAGGCACTCCCCGCATGTAGAATATTGCTCACAGGACTCCACGGGAACTCTGGATACCTAAAAAGAGAGAAGACAGACATGAGCTGAGTGATGGAAGGTTTCAGTGTTACCAGAACAGATGCTTCTGCCAGGGTTTTCCCAGAGAATATCATTATAGAAGAAAAAAAAAACCTGCAATATTTTCCTAACAATTACTATGATAATTCTATTAGCAAATTATTATTATTATAATCATCATCATCATTTCCTGCAAGGGCAGTGATTCCGGCAATGAACAAGTGATCCAGGCTGACCTCTATGCAGTAAGACTCCTAGGAAATCAGCCGAAGATGACAAGTGTGCGGCCCCCCTGACCCCGGCCCAGCTGCGGACCATGCACCAGGCTACCATATTAAAGGGCCGGCCTGGGCCAGTGACCAGCTCAGAAAAAAATCCTTTCTTTTTAATGACTTTGGGGAGAGCGGAGCGGCTGTTGCCGCAGTAATTCAGTGTAATTAAACCTATCTATCACTCCAGCAGCTGGAACACCATTCCTGATGAACTTTGCAATGGGATTTCGCAGTCACTGACTCGCAGCCTCAAACGTCCTCAGAGGGAGATGGAAAAAAAAGAAAAAACCTTCTCCTGAAATCACATTATAATGTGGCGTCTGACGGCACACGTACACGTTCCAGCCATTTCGCTTTTCTTTACTTTAATACGTTTTCTAAATCTGATCCCATGCTGGGAAATAGAAGCTGCAACATACATTTCTATCCGCCTTACTGGATATATAGAGATAACGCTGATTTACTTATTCATACACACGGGAAGCGGCTGGTCTTCATACATATACACACACACACACACGGGAAGCGGCTGGTCCTTATTCATACACACACGGGAAGCGGCTGGTCTTCATACATACATACACACACACACGGAAGGCGGCTGGTCCTTATTCATACACATACACACACGGGAAGCGGCTGGTCTTCATACATACATACACACACACACACGGGAAGCGGCTGGTCTTCATACATACATACACACACACACACGGAAACGCGGCTGGTCTTCATGCATACACACACACACGGGAAGCGGCTGGTCTTCATGCATACACACACACACGGGAAGCGGCTGGTCTTCATACATACACACACACACACACGGGAAGCGGGTGGTCTTCATGCATACACACACACACGGGAAGCGGCTGGTCTTCATACACACACACACGGGAAGCGGATGGTCTTCATACATACATACACACACACACGGGAAGCAGCTGGTCCTTATTCATACACACACACACACGGGAAGTGGCTGGTCTTCATATACACACACACACACACACACACACACGGGAAGCGGCTGGTCTTCATGCATACACACACACGGGAAGCGGCTGGTCTTCATACAAACACACACACACACGGGAAGCGGCTGGTCTTCATGCATATACACACACACACGGGAAGCGGCTGGTCCTTATTCATACACACACGGGAAGCGGCTGGTCCTTATTTATACACACACACACACGGGAAGTGGCTGGTCCTTATTCACACACACATGGGAAGCGGCTGGTCCTTATTCATACACACACACATGGGAAGAGGCTGGTATTCATGCATACACACACACACGGAAAGCGTCTGGTCTTCATGCATACACACACACACATGGGAAGAGGCTGGTCTTCATGCACACACACACACACACACACACACGGAAGGCGTCTGGTCTTCATGCATATACATACACACACGGGAAGCGTCTGGTCTTCATGCATATACATACACACACGGGAAGCGTCTGGTCTTCATGCATACACACACACATGGGAAGAGGCTGGTCTTCATGCACACACACACACACGGAAAGCGTCTGGTCTTCATGCATACACACACACATGGGAAGAGGCTGGTCTTCATGCACACACACGGGAAGCGTCTGGTCTTCATGCGTACACACACACACGGAAGGCGTCTGGTCTTCATGCATATACATACACACACGGGAAGCGTCTGGTCTTCATGCATATACATACACACACGGGAAGCGTCTGGTCTTCATGCATATACATACACACACGGGAAGCGTCTGGTCTTCATGCATACACACACACATGGGAAGAGGCTGGTCTTCATGCACACACACACACACACACGGGAAGCGTCTGGTCTTCATGCGTACACACACACACGGAAGGCGTCTGGTCTTCATGCATATACATACACACACGGGAAGCGTCTGGTCTTCATGCATATACATACACACACGGGAAGCGTCTGGTCTTCATGCATACACACACACACACACTGGAAGCAGCTGGTCTTCATGCATACACACACACACACACACACACACACTGGAAGCGGCTGGTCTTCATGCATACACACACACATGGGAAGCGGCTGGTCTTCATGCATATACATACACACACGGGAAGTAGCTGTTCTTCATGCATACACACACACACACGGGAAGCGGCTGGTCTTCATGCATACACACACACACGGGAAGCGGCTGGTCCTTATTCTTACACACCCAGGGGAAGCGGCTGGTCTTCATGCATATACATACATACACACACAGGAAGTGACTGGTCCTCATGCATACATACACGGGAAGGGGCTGGTCTTCATGCATATACACACACACACGGGAAGCGGCTGGTCCTTATTCACACACACAGGGGAAGCGGCTGGTCTTCATGCATATACATACATACACACACAGGAAGTGACTGGTCCTCATGCATACATACACGGGAAGCGGCTGGTCTTCATGCATATACACACATGGGAAGCGGATGGTCTTCATGCATATACACACACACATGGGAAGAGGCTGGTCTTCATGCATATACACACATGGGAAGCGGCTGGTCTTCAAGCATATATATACACGGGAAGAGGCTGGGCCTTATGCATACACACACACACAGGAAGCAGCTGGTCTTAATGCATATATATATACACACACGGGAAGCGTCTGGTCTTCATGCATATACACACATGGAAAGCGGCTGGTCTTCATGCATATACACACATGGGAAGCGGCTGGTCTTCATGCATATATATATACACACATGGGAAGCGGCTGGTCTTCATGCATATACACACATGGGAAGCGTCTGGTCTTCAAGCATATACACACATGGGAAGCGGCTGGTCTTCATGCATATATATACACACAAGGGAAGCGTCTGGTCTTCAAGCATATATATACACGGGAAGAGGCTGGGCCTTATGCATACACAGACACACGGGAAGCGGCTGGTCTTCATGCATATACACACATGGGAAGCGGCTGGTCTTCATGCATACACACATGGGAAGCGTCTGGTCTTCAAGCATATATATACACGGGAAGAGGCTGGGCCTTATGCATACACACACACACACACGGGAAGCGGCTGGTCTTCATGCATATACACACATGGGAAGCAGCTGGTCTTCAAGCATACACACACACACACACACACACACACACACACACGGGAAGCGGGTAGTCCTCATGCATATGCACAGGTGTTATTAATGGCAGGCATGTTCTGTATGGACGGGCCCCCACGCCTTCATGCATACACACACACGGGAAGCGGCTGGGCCTTATGCATACACACACATGGGAAGAGGCTGGTCTTCATGCATATATATACACGGGAAGCGGCTGGGCCTTATGCATACACACACATGGGAAGAGGCTGGTCTTCATGCATATACACACATGGGAAGCGGCTGGTCTTCATGCATATATATACACGGGAAGCGGCTGGGCCTTATGCATACACACACATGGGAAGCGGCTGGTCTTCATGCATACACACATGGGAAGCGGCTGGTCTTTATGCATATATATACACGGGAAGAGGCTGGCCCTTATGCATACACACACATGGGAAGCGGGTGGTCCTCATGCATATGCACAGGCGTTATTAATGGCAGGGATGTTCTGTATGGACGGGCCCCCACGCCTTCATGCATATGCACAGGTGTTATTAATGGCAGGCATGTTCTGTACGGATGGGCCCCCACGCCTTCATGCATGTGCATAGGATGTGTATATTACGGAGAGCAATAAATGAGAATAATAACAATAATAATAAAGTCAAATTCACTGCTGTTTATTGACAATTTATGAAGTCCGATTGCCAACTGTCCTCTGATGAATAATAAGCACCGCCGGCGGTTTTATCTCCGCTCTGTTATTATAATAAAAAAAAAGCCAGTCCGAATTTAGTAAGATTATGTAAATAACATTAATATTACCCTGTCATTAATTCTTCTAGAGGAGCAGAACACGGTAAAATCTGCATATTAGCAGACGCCACTGTAAAACACGGCTTTATGACACAAACCACACGCCGATAATGAGATGCAGCAGAGCCGGCCTTGAGATGTGACTGCATTAGGATAGTTATCACAATGTATGAGCATGTATGTCATGCTCTGAGTTAAAGGGGTTAAAGGAGTTAAAGGGGCACTCCACTGAAACATAATTTTTGATATGTTGCTGCCCATGGTAAGACTAACAATTCCTTCCATACTTGTTATTATCTATTCAGTCTCCTTCTCCTAGTTCTCAGCTGCTGCGTTCTGTTGAAGACACTTTCTGTTGCCTCACTGATGAGGGGCAAACCCCCTGAAACAGCTGTTTGCAGATGGGAAATCTTTCCTTTTGGAGAGATTGTTTGGCTTGGCATAAAATCCCCAGCCAATGTTCTAAGGTTGCTTGACTGAGCGAGACTATGGACATCTCTTTGCTCAAAAAGTGTGGGAGCTATTTTGCATATCCTTTCTTCCCAGAGTTCTCAATGGAGCAACAACGGTCTCTAAGTCTCCACACGTCTTAATGAGGGGCTCTCCTTAAGGAGAGTCACTACCCTTTTGACCCATGTTGAAGACACAAAATTCTATGTGTGAGCTTTTCTCTCTGTCTCCCCCTCCTCCCCCCTCCCTTCTGAGACGGCTGATGTAAACAAGTCCCTGACTGGCTTCACGTGCAACATTGTAGCTTCTTTGTTATGCTGGGAGGGTTATTCTGAGGTAAAGTTCCGGATAAGCTGACTGTTAACCCTCCCAACATTACAGAGAAGCTACAATGTTGCAGATACAGCCTGCCAGGGACTTGTTTACATCAGCCGTCTCAGAAGGTAGGGGGGAGGAAGGGGAGACAGAAAGGCTCACTGACAGATTTTGTGTGTTCAGCAGAAAGCAGCAGCTGAGAACTGGGGGAAGGAGACTGAATAGATAATAACAAGTATGGAAGGAATTGTTAGTCTCACCATGGGCAGCAACATATCAAAAGTTTTGTTTGAGTGGAATACCTCTTTAATTTGCAAATTCAGCTCAGCTACATCCATATGGTTTTGCAAGGCTTAGACTATGTAGAATAACTCCTCTTCAAGAGCAAATAAACCCAGACAGACACAAGGGATAGACTGACAGAGGGCGGACGAGGAGACAAGCGCAGAAAAGAGAGCTGATTTCCCAGCCTTGTCAGCCGCTGCCACTTGCTCCCTTGTTTTAGACACTGAGGTGCTAGAGGAATAAAAAGATTTTCTGGAGGTGACACATAGGGGAGAGATAAAGGGACAAGTGTTTTGCTTGATGTAAGCGAGAAGTCAGGTATCTTTGCAGAGCGCAGGAACCCACCGCTGCTATCATAATCTGCTTGTCTGCAATTTTATCTTAGAAGGAGCTGCCGATTGCTGTGCAGGGAATCGGGCAACTTATAATTTCAGCTCTGAATGCAGCAGGAGAGCATAGCCCTGGAAGGAACAATGCTGCCTAGTGACCCCCATACTCCAAATGTTTGGAAACTTGTCTAACCTTTATCATTTTATACAATGATACAACGTAGTACAAGGTACTCTAAGTGATGGTGAATATGATTAAAAGACAGCCCAAGGCCTCAGATGCTGCACTATATATATGTTTAAAGGGGAACTCCAGAAAAAAGGTTTTCTTTCAAATCAACTGGTGTCGAAAAGTAATATAAATTTGTAATTTACTTCTATTTAAAAATCTCCAGCCTTCCAGTACTTATCAGCTGCTGTATGTTCTGCAGGAAGTGGTGTATTCTCTCCAGTCTCACACAGTACTCTCTGCTGCCACCTCTGTCCATGTCAGGAACTGTCCAGAGCAGCAGCAAATCCTCATACAAAACCTGACATGGACAGAGGTGGCAGCAGAAAGCACTGTGTCAGACTGGAGAGAATACACCACTTCCTGCAGGACATACAGCAGCTGATAAGTACTGGAAGATTTTTTAAATAAAGTATATTACAAATCTGTATAACTTTCTGAAACCAGTTGATTTAAAAGAAAAAAAGAAAATCGCCAGAGTACCCCTTTAACAAAAACATGTCTCGTTTCTCCCAGAAAGAGCACAACTCTCTTGGTTTGGCTGTGGGTTTGCAGAGAATGGGGCTGAATTGTAATCTTGTGTACAACCTGAGGACAGGGATGGCGCTGTTTTGTTTTTTTGTTTTTTTTGCAATAAAGTAGCTGTGCTTTTTCTCATCCTGGATAACCCCTTTAAGAGATTGCTGCAAAACTAAAAACACAGCATCTTCAATTGCCATCTTCCTATGATTCCATTGTTGAATTCAGCTCAGTAAGCGTTCTGCGAATATCTCCTCCTATCCTCGGTGCTGCACAGACCTCCTCTCCATATTCTCGGCGCTGTGCACAGATCTCCTCTCCATATTCACGGCGCTGTGCACAGATCTCCTCTCCATATTCTCGGCGCTGTGCACAGATCTCCTTCCCCATATTTTTAGCACTGTGCACAGATCTCCTTCCCCATATTCTTAGCACTGTGCACAGATCTCCTCTCCATATTCTCGGTGCTGCACATATCTCCTCTCCATATTCTCGGTGCTGCACATATCTCCTCTCCATATTCTCGGTGCTGCACATATCACCTCTCCATATTCTCGGTGCTGCACATATCTCCTCTCCATATTCTCGGTGCTGCACATATCTCCTCTCCATATTCTCGGTGCTGCACATATCTCCTCTCCATATTCTCGGTGCTGCACAGATCTCCTCTCCATATTCTCGGTGCTGCACATATCTCCTCTCCATATTCTCGGTGCTGCACATATCTCCTCTCCATATTCTCGGTGCTGCACAGATCTCCTCTCCATATTCTCGGTGCTGCACATATCTCCTCTCCATATTCTCGGTGCTGCACAGATCTCCTCTCCATATTCTCGGTGCTGCACATATCTCCTCTCCATATTCTCGGTGCTGCACATATCTCCTCTCCATATTCTCGGTGCTGCACAGATCTCCTCTCCATATTCTCGGTGCTGCACAGATCTCCTCTCTATATTCTCGGCGCTGTGCACAGATCTCCTCTCCATATTCTCAGCGCTGTGCACAGATCTCCTCTCCATATTCTCAGCGCTGTGCACAGATCTCCTCTCCATATTCTCGGCGCTGTGCACAGATCTCCTCTCCATATTCTCGGTGCTGCACATATCTCCTCTCCATATTCTCGGGGCTGTGCACAGATCTCCTTTCCATGTTCTCGGTGCTGCACAGATCTCCTCTCCATATTCTCGGCGCTGTGCACAGATCTCTTCTCCATATTCTCGGTGCTGCACAGATCTCCTCTCCATGTTCTCGGCGCTGTGCACAGATCTCCTCTCCATGTTCTCAGCGCTGTGCACAGATCTCCTTTCCATGTTCTCAGTGCTGCACAGATCTCCTCTCCATGTTCTCAGCGCTGTGCACAGATCTCCTTTCCATGTTCTCAGTGCTGCACAGATCTCCTCTCCATGTTCTCAGCGCTGTGCACAGATCTCCTTTCCATGTTCTCGGCGCTGTGCACAGATCTCCTTTCCATGTTCTCGGTGCTGCACAGATCTCCTCTCCATGTTCTCGGCGCTGTGCACAGATCTCCTTTCCATGTTCTCGGTGCTGTACAGATCTTCTCTCCATATTCTCTGGGCTGTGCACAGATCTCCTCTCCATATTCTTGGGGCTGTGCACAGATCTCCTCTCCATGTTCTCGGCGCTGTGCACAGATCTCCTTTCCATGTTCTCGGCGCTGTGCACAGATCTCCTTTCCATGTTCTCGGTGCTGCACAGATCTCCTCTCCATGTTCTCGGCGCTGTGCACAGATCTCCTCTCCATATTCTTGGGGCTGTGCACAGATCTCCTTTCCATGTTCTCGGTGCTGTACAGATCTTCTCTCCATATTCTCTGGGCTGTGCACAGATCTCCTCTCCATATTCTTGGGGCTGTGCACAGATCTCCTCTCCATGTTCTCGGCGCTGTGCACAGATCTCCTTTCCATGTTCTCGGCGCTGTGCACAGATCTCCTTTCCATGTTCTCGGTGCTGCACAGATCTCCTCTCCATGTTCTCGGCGCTGTGCACAGATCTCCTCTCCATATTCTTGGGGCTGTGCACAGATCTCCTTTCCATGTTCTCGGTGCTGCACAGATCTCCTTACCATGTTCTCGGTGCTGTACAGATCTCCTCTCCATATTCTTGGGGCTGTGCACAGATCTCCTCTCCATGTTCTCGGCGCTGTGCACAGATCTCCTCTCCATATTCTTGGGGCTGTGCACAGATCTCCTTTCCATGTTCTCGGTGCTGCACAGATCTCCTTTCCATGTTCTCAGTGCTGCACAGATCTCCTCTCCATATTCTTGGGGCTGTGCACAGATCTCCTTTCCATGTTCTCAGCACTGTGCACAGATCTCCTCTCCATGTTCTCGGTGCTGTACAGATCTCCTCTCCATATTCTTGGGGCTGTGCACAGATCTCCTCTCCATGTTCTCGGCGCTGTGCACAGATCTCCTCTCCATGATGCAGATGATAGGAAACAAGCTGTAGTGGAGGTGTATGGCGGTGCTGGCATGTAATGATTAGCCTTCCTGCCCCACCACCGCTTCCCTGAACACCCGCCAATCCTCTTAGCAAATTAATTATAGCAAATAATTGTAACCCAGCGCTCGGCTCGGCCCCCCGCGCCAAATATAGCACTCGGAATAATTTGGGAGTCTAAGCTGCAGTAATTAAGCATTCTGCAAACACCTACACAGCGCGGGAACGGTTATTAAGCCAAAGTCTTCCGCCTCGCTGGGGACTCATTAATAACACACACACATCTCACTGACACTGTCATTTATCCGGGATAAGTCCCACCTCAGGGACCCCACCTGTGTCCGCTCTGCGCCTCAGGACATGGCCGCCCCTCTATGACCTAGGGTGGAATCCTGCCTAGTTCTCTACATTGAACTCCCACAGGCCTGGCTGTCGTGATATCCAATGAAGGAAAATAACAGGGTTGCTTTATGGTAAATGCTTCGGAATATCATCAGGGGATGGAGCGGCTTAATGTGACTATAATGCACATCTTATTCACTCCTTGTGGGGGCGCCATCATATGGATGAGATCTCTCATTGTAATTCTATATCCCTAATACTGTCTGAGCGGGGACAGCATTTGGCCTCGACCACACAAAAATAGACTTAGTGTGGTTATGGCCATATGCTCTGTCACCCTTGTGGTGTTTTTATGTAGGTTTTCCACAGTATTTCTGAGCAGCTTGAAGTTATGTTACAGAGAATCTGTACCCACTGGACCCCCCCAAAACTCCTGGTCCTGGCGTCCAATTCCAGGGAACCTCAGGCTCTCCAGCTGTTGCAAAACTACAACTCCCATCATGCCTGGACAGCCAAAGCTTTAGCCCCCCCAGTGCCTACAAAGAAAAATGATAGGCAGGAAGAACAGTCAGACGGTTGCAGTCCTAGGCCACAGCATCCATAGGTTCCTGCTACTCAGGAATAAAACATGGGACCAGCAGCGATCTGGACCCCTGGACAGGACATTGTCTGATACAAGCGACATAATGCTACCTGAGAATTGGGGATGGGGGGGGATCTGGTGGGTAGAGATTTGCTTTAAAATCTTCAGTAAAATACTAAAGAGCTTCCAAACATAAAGGGTCTCTTATCAAAATGATCTAAGATAACAACACAAGAAAATATTACTTTACTGAAAGAGTAGTAGATGCGTGGAACAAACTTCCAGCAGATGTGGTTGGTAAATCTACAATAACTGACTATAACCTGCCTGGTATATACATATATCTATAAGATAATAAGAAGGGCAACACTAATAGGGCGCAGTAGATGGACCAGGGGGGCTTTATCTGCCAACTATCTGTTATGTTTTTATAAACTATTGTATGCCCATTGTATTGGGTTAAACAATAGTTTAAAGGGGTACTCTAGCGAAAATCGTTTTATTTCTAATCAACTGGTGTCAGAAAGTTATACAGATTTGTAATTTACTTCTATTTAAAAATCTCCAGTCTTCCAGTACTTATCAACTGCTGTATGTCCTGCAGGAAGTTTTGTATACTTCCCAGTCTGACACAGTGCTCTCTGCTGCCACCTCTGTCCATGTCAGGAACTGTCCAGAGCAGGAGAGGTTTTCTATGGGGATTTGCTGCTGCTGTGGACAGTTCCTGACATGGACAGAGGTGGCAGCGGAGAGCACTGTGTCAGACTGGAAAGTATACAAAACTTCCTGCAGGACATACAGCAGCTGACCTTATTTTTGTGTATGTTAAAAAAAACAGATGCATTTTAATCCTCATTTTTATAATGGAGATCAATGGAAAAACTGTTCAAAACGGATGCCCACATATGCATCCGACTTACCATCCATTGTTTGGAAAAAAAAAACGGATTGCAAAAACGAAGTGTGAACCCAGACTTAGACCTTTAGATAACAGCCATTACCCCACATACAATGTAACACCATATAACACAATGTGTCTATAGATGGAGCCTCGCGGCCTGTAACATGGCTGCAGTAATGGAGGATTTTCCAAGCACCAAGTTTGCAGGAACCCAATGCCCTTGTGTGCTTTTTCTCCTGCTAATTAAGTTCTCATTATGGAGGCGCCCTCGCACGCTCTGATTGCTAAATTACGGACAAGAGGATATGTTTGGGTACATCGACACCGGCTTCTTTCTTTTTATGGCAACAGGGCACTCGTCTCAGCAGACGCAATGCTTGTTAATGACAGCTCGGAAAGGGATCATAAAGTGTCTTCTCCGGAACGCCTGGATTTATGGCTCTATAGTATCGTGTTAATGCCTTTAATGTTCTGCAGTGATAGCGTTTAAACAGTGAGTAAAGACAAAGCAGAATCCAGAGATCAACCCTCCTGCAGATCATACACAAACAAACAACGGACATACATGCGAAGACTCACTAAAAGGGCAAAATCAATCAGCAATATAACAAATGAACGGAAAAAAACTAACAAATCTGACCGGAATCACTAGCTAATTTTTTTCCCCCTTATTGTATTAAAAACTAATTTGGACCTGATCTGGAATTCTTTGATACAATAATGAGAAAAAAAAATAAAATATATATATATATAAAACTATATTTTATTTCCATCAGGGGAATCAAACCAAAAAAAGACTTGCTGGTGAGTTACCTGATTTATTATTTTTTTTCTCATTATTGTATTAAAAAATATTTTTAAAAACAAATTTAGGCCTGATTGGGAATTCTTTACACTTTTTAAAAATGTAAAGGAAAAAAAGAAAAAATATATAACTATATTTTATTTATAGTAGGGGAATTGAACCATAGAAATACCTCCTGGCAGGTCCCTATACAGCTGAGTTACCCCTAAACCACAGCTCCAACACATTTGGGGCTCAGAGATTCAACTATATCTGAAAGTTTCTTTCAGATATAACCTGCCTACAGAGGACTGATCTGCAATCAGAGACGCTGGCTGACAGCTGAGCGAGCAGGAGGCCGGGCAGCATTGATTATTCATGAAGAAGAAGAAGGAGGAGGAGGAGGAGGAGGAGGAGGAGGAGGAAGGAGTGGTGAGGTGGCCAGAGTATGGTACAAACGCTGAGCCACAGCTCCTCAGTGACTGTTCATGACAGTAGGAGACCTGAGATTGTGAATAATCCACTGCACAGACATATTACCAAAAGGCAGCATGCTCACTAGAGGACTGCCAGCTACAGCACACTGTCAGCACCTCAGGTGGGGCCCAGGAGCTGACAGATTCCCTTAAAATTTTATTAAGTTTTGATCAGGACATGTTGACTATATCAAACAAGCGGTGGCAATAGTGGTGGCCTGAGATGACCCGGGCCCGGCCCGCCGGACCTCTGATGTAAGCATAGCAATGCTGTGGGGGGAAGATGGAAATAATGCATACCATATGAAATCAGGAAAATGCAATCACATTTTCATCACACAGTATAAGAAAAGCAGGGGGGTGAGTGAGACGCCCGGGGCAATATCTGGAAGACTTTGCTGAAAGAACCAGGTCAAGCAAAAGGTTCCATTTCAAGGCTGAATAAAAAATTAAATAAGCTGAATTTAGAGAAGGAATGCTACTTAAAAAGTAATGGAAGTGCATGTGGAATGATGACGGGCGAGTCGGGTGAGGAGACGGTGATAAAGTAGGGCACATAGTATATTTGTGGAAATGCAGACGCTGGCGTGTAGGTTCCTGGATGACGACTGGGGACAAATACATGTATAGCCCTATAGTGCTAGAAAATGAAGCGTGATTATTCTATACATACAATGGCGGGATATGTCATTCACAAAGCACAATGTGATCCCCGTGCCATAGGAAGAGATCTAGTGCACAGCTGGAAGGCTAGCCATATAGTCCCTGCCACTACTACTACTGCAGGACAATTCCCTCTGGGAAGGTCTCGCTGGTTCTCGTGTCACCCAACCTTAACAATAGCCTGCTTTCACTCCCGCCTCTATGATGGACACAGAGGGCCGTGTAATCGCTTTTGGGTTAATATTGGCCTCCTGGGAATTGGCGTTGGACACTGGTGAGTGCTGAAAGGGCAGAAGAAACATTGGCTGCGGATATGATCAAGTCTGTGAAAAGCCAGAGACATGTAAGAGCTTCATCACTCTCCAATAAGAAATGTTCCAGTTCAGCAAAGTTATCCGAACCGAACACTCGGCGTTTGACTCCGCGCGGCTGAAGAAGTTAGATTCCGCCCTAGAGAGTCCTGGAAAACATGGATATAGCCATGTTCTTCAGGCAGCCCTATGGCGGCATCCAACTTCTGCAGCCGCGGGGAGTCAAATGCCGAGTGTTCGGGTCTGGATAACGTCATTTTGACAGATCTGCTCCACATCTTCCATGTATGGCAAATGTTTCTTAGGGTATGTTCACACTGAGGAATAGGCGAGGAGAGTTTTCTGCTTGAAATTTCCTGCGGAATTTGAGCAGAAAGCTGAAATTCAAAGCCCCAATGACTTCTAAGGGATTTCTCTAGTGGGCATGTCAATTCTTTGGGTGGAAAACTAACCCGCGGCAGAACATTCCATGTGTAAATTCTGCAGTGTCAACAACAGAGCAGAAATCCCATTGAACACAAGGGGACATTGCTCTATACATATTTTATGGGCGGATTTTCATGTGGAATACGTGTAAAATTAAGCACGGATTCTGCTTGAAATTCCTCCCCTATTCCTCTGTGTGAGCATACCCTTACCTTCCTATAATACTGCCTGGAGGTGATATAGCCATCATACACCTCCAGGCTGCGTTCACACTACGTATATTTCAGTCAGTATATGTATATTTCAGTCAGTATTGCAACCAAAACCAGGAGTGGATTAAAAACACAGAAAGGCTCTGTTCACACAATGTTGAAATTGAGTGGATGGCCGCTATATAATGGCAAATATTTGCTGTTATTTTAGAACAACGGCTGTTATATTGAAATAATGGCCGTTATTTACTGTTATATGGCGGCCATCCACTCAATTTCATCATTGTGTGAACAGAGCCTTTCTGTGTTTTTAATCCTCTCCTGGTTTTGGTTGCAATACTGACTGAAACATACGTAGTGTGAACGCAGCCTTATAAATCATACACATATATCTTCGTCGGCATATCACATGACCTCTATTGGAGTGTTTGACCTCCTGGCCCTCCTCCACCACCATAGTGTAGACATGTTATTGTCTATGCACATACACACACAGCCTCCAGCTTCTAGATACATTCTACAGCCTTTATATATGATGTAATAAGTATTAGTTCTATACAATGGTAAGTGATAGCCTCAAAGCTTTCCATGCCTCATGGCTCCCTCCATGTCCTCCATACTGGTGTCTCGGTCAGTGGACAGTGTGGATTTTATTTACTCCATCAACCTCAAGTTCAGAAAAAGTACAAAAAAATATAGGTGGGAATGTACATTGCCAATGGGAATGGACCGTACACCATGGATATTCAGTACCAATATCGTGAGATCTCTTCTCTTGGTCGTCTGAGGTTAAAAACTATATTATTTTTATTACCAAGAGGTTTAGCATTGCCAGCAGGTAACACTACATCCGCCTTCTCAGTGGCTTCACCCCCCGTATGGTAATAATGAGCTTTTCCATACACATAGACCACCACCTTACTTCCAGGCTCAGTGGGTATTATATGCTTATAGCACGGGTTACCGGGCACAGTGGTTACTATATGCTCCGGATATATTCCTCACAGCTGGACCTTCACCATTTATAATGGATCCTGCATATCCTGTGGTAACGTTTATACATTGTTGCATTATGCAATGTGTTCATGTCGGGGATTGGTATTAATAATCTATGTTACAGAAAGGAAGGAATCCTAAAATCCACAACACTGAAGACTTCCCAGACTCACACTAAGGGCCCTATTACACGGGACGATCAGTGTGCGAATTATCGGCATACCGTTAGAATTTGAATGATAATTGTTTTGTGTAAATGCAGCAACGATCGTTCATTGTTCGTTTCACCAAAATCACCGTTAATCGTTTGCGGTAATTGCAGCATTTGTTCCCTATTGGTTCAGTGTAATTCCACATCGTTCCTTCATTTACCAGGATCAGATGGAGGAAACGGCCGTAGTAACTAACAACTATCGTTCTGTGTAATATGGAGAACGATTTCAGATTAAAGGAGAAGTTCGGCCATTTTTAAAATCTGCCAGCCGGACTTCTCCCTTGACGATAAACAATGTCATTCTTTAGAGTTAAAAATCACCTTGATCGCACATGTTCAGGATTTCCCAACGCACCGATACAAACCATGACTATTGGCGGAGAGGCTAGGAAACCAGGTGAGAGACATAATCAGATGCAAATACCTTGGTGTGGATAGGTTACTATAGTCCTCTTCCGGAAAAACCACAATTTAGTTACCGCATGAAAATATAATGAATTACTTAGAAGTATCTCAGTTAAAACAACCAGCCGCCTGTCTGATGCCAAGGATATATATATATTTTATAGCTCTACCTATTGAACGGCCCGGGGAGTTATATTAGTCGTTCTATATTTAAAAGAAATAGGAACGTCTAAAACATTTTCTTCCATTTGTTAATTAATAAATCATCAAAGAACGAGGTTGTGATTAATATAGAACAAAAACAAACAGACTGAACTGCGGCAAATGGTGGAGCTCTTCCATTTACATGGCACTTACCCGTTTCCCGATACCGCGCTGCTTTGAGGTTTTAATACTAAGTCTGATAGCTGGTTGTTAGAAGTGAATTATTAAATATCAAAGTAAATCATCAGCCGGTTAGATAGAGGCCGTATTCTCCCAGAAATTGCCACCTTATGCTATCTTATCATAACATCACTTTTCCCATTATAAAGAATGACTAGCCAGGAAGGCGGCCATGATTAAGGAGTCTTATAATGTCAGACGCAACGGTGTTATTTTATACCCATTGAAGTGGACGTCTCTTTTCATCTGATGGATGAATAAAAGTTTAATGTTTTAATACAACAGAGCTGAAGACATTTGGATATTTTTTTTATTATATTTGGTTGTTTATCAGGAATCGTCCTGAGTCTAATCGGCCTCTGTGCTCCACTTCAGGAGCCAATACATACACTGGACGCTATACACATGGTGAGCCCACACTCTTATAGAAAAAAGTTGGCAGCACCTCTATGCCTTTGTTCACACTGCAGGTTGCACGCTGCATGTGGCTGACGTACAGACAAAAAAGTGCAACAGCAACCTACAGGTGCGAGTGCCTACTGTATATATTCCCCCCCGGCGTACACACGATAAAAACCTGCTCTATATTAAAAAATTAGCAAACAATTTGATCAAACAGTTTACCATGTCACGATGTGAAGGTGTCCTCAGAGACATGGTCCTACTCTATGGGTGGGTTCATACTGAAGAATTCTCGCAGACAAACTCAGCGGAATTCCGCAGTATGTCCGTGCGCCTTTCCGCTGGCTCCATAGACACCATTCTATGGGCCGGTGTATTCCGCTATAGCGGAATATGCCGAACCATAGAATGGTGTCTATGGAGCCGGCAGAAAGGTGCGTGCCCGTGCGTGCGGACACACGACGGACATTGTCCGTAGTATGGACCCACCCTATAAGAGAAACAGATCGCTGATCTCAGGGAGACCAGACAAACCATAACACTGCCGGATGCTAGTAAAAGCGCTCAATGCTGTGAAATCCTAGGTGTACTGCCCCCTGGGGCACCCCGAAACAGCTGTATGTGGATGGATACCTGGCCTTGGTTTTTCCCTTGTCATTACATTGACTAATCTAATCTCAGCTTATAGCACCCACATGGAGGCAGCCACACCCCCATATACAACATTTATGGTATAGCCAGGAACCCTGTGGTTACTTAGGCTCAACAAGACCTGTGACTTTTATAAAGAAAGTGCTCCTAACAGTCTTCTGGGCGGTGGGGAACACATCTAACTGCACTGGAATGACTCCGAGGAGGAATGTAAGAGACATACTATAAGAGACATACCCTCCTCCAAGGCATCTCCTGTCTAATAGGGACACAGCAGTTGGTTACATTCGTCTAACCTGCTGATAGTTTTCCTTTAAGGTCCAAAAATACTGTGTGTGAACCCAGCATTATTGTAAGGAAAAAAAAGCAACATAAATAATCTCTGCGGGATCCATGTAACCAATGTATTTCTTGTGAAAAAAGTTTAGGAAGTTTCCAAAGTGATTGTAAAATGGATGGAGACAAATGCTAGCACCTTCAGCAGCAACATATCCCGCTAAATAATAGGAAGGAACCTATAAAGTGCGATGTGCTCGGTATTACACACCCTATTAAATCCGCAGAGGGGACTGATCCATGACAGACACCAGGGAACCTGCCAATGCTTTTGGCTCCCAAATCCAATTATGCATCTTGACCACGGGCGTGAAGAATGAATCTCCTTAGAGCATCTAATCTTTATATTTCCGAGTGCAAGGCCAGAGGGAGAAGAGAGACAGATAAGCGGCACCAAACTTCTTAGGTGTGAAAAATGGACCCAATGCAAATCTCTCGCTGCTGGAGATGACAGTCATTTATAACGCACAGGCCTTTAAAGAAGCACTCCGGCTCTGTCTATATTTTATTACATTATCTGATCTCGATGTTTCTTCTCGATGATCACTTGTCTTGTAGCCAAGGACTGAGCACCCTAACTTATTTTCTCAATTAATCCCCGGTCTACAAGAAGACTTGTCTCCGTGCACAAAAAGGCGACTTAAAGGGGAAATGATCAAGATTGGATCAAAATTTATGTTACGTTTCTTGTAATTCTCCATTATTCTATCTATATTATATATACAGCCATATTCATATCCAAACAGCTTTCCAACAGAATAGATTAGATTTCCATTGACTGCAATTCAAAACAATTGTGTTGTCCTAATGACGTCAATCATTCTTAGCACCTAATATTGGTCACATTCTCAGCCCTACATTGATGGCTGAAGATCCTATATAATGGTCACATATTTCCATGTGCACCAATTGTGTTCACACACTGTTGAAATGACGACCGTTTTGAATGGACAGCCATCATTTTACTGGCAGTATTTTATATAAACGGCTGGTATCTATATAATAACGGCCTTTGTTTTACATTATGGCCGTTATTTGCCAGTAAATATTGGCCATCCATTAAAAATGGCCACCATAGGAAATCTGTCAGTTGTTGATCATGCTCAGAGCTAAAGTGTTGAAGAGGTTGTGCTGAGCCGCTCCCCTTCCCATCCCTCCCTGCCATGACTGACATATGTGCACAGGTCAGTACTGGAGGAGGAGCCTTGTATGTCAATCAATCAAGCCAGGAAGGGGTGGGGGAGGGATATGGACGGCCTCTCTGACACCCTCGCTCTGATTATGATCTACATATTCCCTGCAACTCCAACTATAAAGCTTTGCATATCCAAATCTGTTCAATGGAGAGGGCAGTATTCTAAGACAAAGACGGCATGGCCCAGCACACTAAGGGTCCTATTACACGGAGTGATTTTTAACGATTAATGACTAACGATAAACGATTGCAAACGAGATTGTTTATTGTTAACTTGAAATCTTCACCTTATTACACAGAACGATGGTCGTTAGTTACGATTGTCATTAGGATCGTTTTATGATCGTTTATTCCTTCTGATCCCAGCAAAACAATGAACAATGTGCAATTACACTGAACGATTAGTGAAAAAATGCGGAACTTTAGCGAACAAATGTGGAATTACAGCGAACAATTAGCGATAATTTTAGGTTTAGATCTAAATCAACGATTAACGACATATGAACGATTTTTCGATCGTTGCCTGCAATTACACAGAACGATTGCACGATAATCGTCCCATGTGATAGGGTCCTAAGGCTAGGTTCACATCACGATTTTGCAATCCGTTTAAGGTATTCGCTCTTTAATAAAAAAAAAAAAAACTGATGGTAAAAATGGATGCCGTTATATGCCATCCGTTTTGATCCGTTTTCCATTGACTTACATTATAAAAAAAAAAGGATGAAAACGGATGAGTTTTTTTTTACATTTAAAATGTACACAAAAATGTGGTTGAGCACGTTTTTCTGTACGTTCTGCAAACCGGATACAGTGAGATGGATTGCAAAATTGTGATGTGAACCTAGCTTAAAGCACCAGCAAACATTTATTCTTTTAGGCACACGGCTAGAAAAATAGGGTGCAAGCCCAGTGCACCAAGAGCAACCACAAAGCTGAAGAGAGCCGAGGTACAGACCCCATAATACATCTGCCCCGGTGCACCAAGAGCAACCACAAAGCTGAAGAGAGCCGAGGTACAGACCCCATAATACATCTGCCCCGGTGCACCAAGGGAAACCACAAAGCAGGAGAGAGCCGAGGTACAGACCACATAATACATCTGCCCCGATGCACCAAGGGAAACCACAAAGCAGGACTGAGCTGGAGTACAGACCCCATAATACATCTGCCCCAGTGCACCAAGGGAAACCACAAAGCAGGACTGAGCCGAGGTACAGACCCCATAATACATCTGCCCCGGTGCACCAAGGGAAACCACAAAGCTGAAGAGAGCCGAGGTACAGACCCCATAATACATCTGCCCCGCTGCACCAAGAGCAACCACAAAGCTGAAGAGAGCCGAGGTACAGACCCCATAATACATCTGCCCCGGTGCACCAAGGGAAACCACAAAGCTGAAGAGAGCCGAAATACAGACCCCATAATACATCTGCCCCAGTGCACCAAGGGAAACCACAAAGCTGAAGAGAGCCGAGGTACAGACCCCATAATACATCTGCCCCGGTGCACCAAGGGAAACCACAAAGCTCAAGAGAGCCGAGGTACAGACCCCATAATACATCTTTCCCCCGGTGCACCAAGGGAAACCACAAAGCTGAAGAGAGCCGAGGTACAGACCCCATAATACATCTGCCCCGATGCACCAAGGGAAACCACAAAGCAGGACTGAGCTGGAGTACAGACCCCATAATACATCTGCCCCAGTGCACCAAGGGAAACCACAAAGCAGGAGAGAGACGAGGTACAGACCCCATAATACATCTGCCCCGGTGCACCAAGAGAAACCACAAAGCAGGAGAGAGACGAGGTACAGACCCCATAATACATCTGCCCCGGTGCACCAAGGGAAACCACAAAGCAGGACTGAGCTGGAGTACAGACCCCATAATACATCTGCCCCAGTGCACCAAGGGAAACCACAAAGCAGGAGAGAGACGAGGTACAGACCCCATAATACATCTGCCCCGGTGCACCAAGGGAAACCACAAAGCAGGACTGAGCTGGAGTACAGACCCCATAATACATCTGCCCCAGTGCACCAAGGGAAACCACAAAGCAGGACTGAGCCGAGGTACAGACCCCATAATACATCTGCCCCGGTGCACCAAGGGAAACCACAAAGTAGGAGAGCCGAGGTACAGACCCCATAATACATCTGCCCTGGTGCACCAAGAGCAACCACAAAGCTGAAGAGAGCCGAGGTACAGACCCCATAATACATCTGCCCCGATGCACCAAGGGAAACCACAAAGCTGAAGAGAGCCGAGGTACAGACCCCATAATACATCTGCCCCGGTGCACCAAGGGAAACCACAAAGCAGGAGAGAGCCGAGGTACAGACCCCATAATACATCTGCCCCGGTGCACCAAGAGAAACCACAAAGCTGAAGAGAGCCGAGGTACAGACCCCATAATACATCTGCCCCAGTGCACCAAGGGAAACCACAAAGCAGGAGAGCCGAGGTACAGACCCTATAATACATCTGCCCCGATGCACCAAGGGAAACCACAAAGCAGGAGAGTGCCGAGGTACAGACCCCATAATACATCTGCCCCAGTGCACCAAGGGAAACCACAAAGCTGGACTGACCAGGGGTACAGACCCCATAATACATCTGCCCCAGTGCACCAAGGGAAACCACAAAGCTGAAGAGAGCCGAGGTACAGACCCCATAATACATCTGCCCCGATGCACCAAGGGAAACCACAAAGCAGGACTGACCAGGGGTACAGACCCCATAATACATCTGCCCCAGTGCACCAAGAGCAACCACAAAGCTGAAGAGAGTTGAGGTACAGACCCCATAAAGCATCTGCCCGGTGCACCAAGGGAAACCACAAAGCAGGACTGAGCCGAGATACAGACCCCATAATACATCTGCCCCGGGTACACCAAGGGAAACCACAAAGCTGAAGAGAGCCGAGGTACAGACCCCATAATACATCTGCCCCGGTGCACCAAGAGAAACTACAAAGCAGGACTGACCAGGGGTACAGACCACATAATACATCTGCCCGGTACACCAAGGGAAACCACAAAGCTGGAGAAAGCCAAAGTACAGACCCCATAATACATCTGCCCCGCTGCTCTGAGAGAAACCACAAAGCAGGAGAGCGCTGAGGTACAGACCCCATAATACATCTGCCCCGGTGCACCAAGAGAAACCACAAAGCTGAAGAGAGCCGAGGTACAGACCCCATAACACATCTGCCCCCCTGCGCTCTGCCTTCCTGTATTGTAGTGCTTCATGTCTCCTGCGGACAGGATTCTTACAGGAATAATTCCATTGTCATTTTATAAAAGCCGTCCTGCCCTGTAAATACAATTACTGGAGACAGGTGACATTTAGATGCCACACCAGCCTGTTATATCACTTTATATGTCATACACCCTAACACCTACACCATACACAAACATCATATAGATACACAATGCATTATAAACCAAGGAACATTGCAGCTAATGGGGGAATAATATACAACCCCTTCTGACTGCCTGAGCCCAAACACCACCAGCTTTGTAGTTACTGGCACTAGAATCGCCCTTTGGGAAATATACTACTACAACTGACTATATTGTTGTAAGGTTAGATATTTAAAGGGGTACTCCAAAGCAAAAAATCTAACTGATGTCAGAAAGTCATAGATTTGATAATTACTCCTATTTAAATGTCTCCAGTCTTCCAGTACGTAATAGCTGCTGCATGTCCTGTAGGAAGTGGTGTATTAGAAAGGAGTCTGACACAGTGCTCTCTGCTGCCACCTCTGTCCATGTCAGGAACTGTCCAGAGCGGTTACTTTATGGATGGGAAATCCCTTTAAATTCTATACATTGACAAGAATGAATTCCCCTCTACTATTCCAGAGGCAAATATCAAGTTTGAGCCAAATGTGAAGTTTGCTGAAGTACTTGTCTGATGTGTGACTATGGTGGAGTCAATGGACATCTAAGATATAAGGCGGCTGCAATGATGGACCATGGAAAGACAATAGGGGTTTTTGTTCGTTTTTGGGGGGGGGGGGGAATTTAGGTGCAGACTAAATACTGACTAAATGCTATGAAATTTGGTTTGAATAGGAATCTGGGAAGATTTCCAGTAAGGATGTTCCCAATGTAGCGGGCTGGACTGTAGGAGTAGTCTGCACATGTCTCCTTCTCCTCTCCATATACTGTAAACCAGGAAAAGCCCCATTAATAACATGGCGAGGGTGGTGAGAAGCGGAGAGATGTGGATGGAGCACCCTGCCGCTGACGGATACGAGAGTGAGCGATGGACGTGTCGCTGAATCCTGTTACTGACTGCAGGGGAAGTGTAAATTGAAAAGGCTCCGGGGTGAGAGAGCGGAAGAGCAGCTCGCTACAAACCTTCCCCAGCTAATGAAACCTTGCCCACTCGCCGCCTCGCCATCTCATCGCTCCCAGCTAATGTATTTCTTGGTCAGCTTATATTTTATTTCCTTATAGCCAGTCCATGGAGCGAGCCATGAAAAATGCATGGAGAGGCTGATAAGAGGGAAGGATTTCCTAATGGCGGAGCGGCAGGAACACGCTCCTTCCTGATGGGTGAGGAATGAGAGTCACTGCCGCCATCAGTCATCCCAATGCTGCGTTACATTTGTTCTGCACTCTGATCTGATATAATAATATTACTGAGTCGGCTGACACTATAAGGATACAACATATAGCATATGTACATGCGTTACATTACACAGAAGGAACATCTATGCAGCGTATAGCAGGAGCAGACGGCTACCGCAATAACAACGTGCAAACACCTGCACCACATTCCGTCTGACTCAAACCCTATTACTATGAGGATTGGATATATGAGACCCCTTACCAGCCGTGTATGACCTGCTTTCTATATACAAAGAGCATACTGACCATGGCAATGCGGGGTATCCTCATCCACAGCTTAGGTGGATAACAAGTCTGACCACACCAATCCTGATAACACGGACACAACTGTCCTTGGAACTAATGGGACGCACCACGTGTGTACGGTCAGTGCTCTCTATGCTTTATGGTGCAAAATAAAGAAGTTATACTTACCCAACCCCATGCCGGCCTAGCACAGCACCAGGGACCTCAGCCGGACTCATATACCTCTCTGGTGCAAAATAAAGAAGTTATACTTACCCAACCCCATGCGGGCCTAGCACAACACCATGGACCTTAGACGGACTCCTATACCTCCCTGGTGCAAAAGAAAGAAGTTATACTTACCCAACCCCATGCCGGCCTAGCACAACACCATGGACCTTAGCCGTACTCCTATACCTCCCTGTGGCAAAATAAAGAAGTTATACTTACCCAACCCCGTGTCGGCCTAGCACAGCACCACGGACCTCAGCCGGACTCCTATACCTCCCTGTGGTAAAATAAAAAAGTTATACTTACCCAACCCCGTGTCGGCCTAGCACAGCACCACGGACCTCAGCCGGACTCCTATACCTCCCCCTCCTCTCAGCTCTGCAGTTACTGAGTGGGTAGTTCCCTTTAAGAGTCAAACATGAACTAAAAAGGGAAGCAACCAGTAGGTGGGGCTGTTGAGTAAGTTCTTTTCCTTCTGGAAATCTAATTTGCATGCTCTACTCCCATAAGGCATTGCACGGCTTGCACGCTGCCCCAGATTGCCGCATTTGAGGAGCGCAGGAAAACCTCAGACGCTTTGCACGGGAATATAAAAGGATTTTTCTAGAAGCACAGACAGATGTATGAAAGATATCATGCGTCTCCTCGATGTAACACATATCTAACAGTATCAGCAGTTTGGGATGGGAATTGCAGCTGACAGATTCCCTTTAACACACAGTGACAGTGATAGACGGCAACACCTGATCAATATCCGATCAGCCCAGCCCCTCCGGTAACAGGAGACGCCAGCGTTCATGGGCTGTTTGCTTTACAAGCTAGTTGGAGTTGATCCCTATGATTAACCCCGGCTGTATAACATGGCACCTATGGAAGGAGCTGCTGGTCACACTCCATTTCTCTGCATTAAGAGCTTGTGTGTGGAATCAGCCGGCTCTCCTGCCTCCAGCCGGCTCTCCTGCCCAGCTCTCTGCTGACAGGGAGACAGCTCTTCATGTTGGAGGAGAGAATATAGCATCTGTTTCCTTTTTATCTAACGGTGGAAATGAACTCTCGAGGATTGTGAAATGTGCTGTGCTAGGTCTCAATTAGAGCGATGCTCACAACAGCCGCCATCTTTAATCGCCTCCGGAAAGAACAGGCTGCGAGAAATCAGCTTTTCCTCCAAGAAATTGTGCTTTACCGTTATACGAATGCGATAAAAAATTCACAACCATACGCACTGTGAAAACCCACAGATATTACACACCTGACCCCTGTGTCCGTCACAGTGTGACCCTATCACACAGCCTAATAATGATAGAGCGTCCCTAGAGGAAGAAACTCAGGAAGACACCATTCACAACTGCATACGGCCGGGTTCACACTGCGTTTCTGCGTCCGCTTAATAAATCTGTTTAATAAGGAATAAAATGGATGCAGCAATGGCTGCAGTTATATGCCATCCTGCAGCAGCAGTATATAAGAAAAAAATGATGGAAATTGATCAATTTAAAAAACTCCAGCAAAAACACTTGCCAAAGTGTTGAAAAGTGCCAGAGATTTGTATTTTATATCTATTAAAAAAATCTTGTCTTCCAGTACTCATCAGCTTCTGTATGTCCTGCAGGAAGTGGCCTCTATACACTGGGGACGGGCCCTGCCTCTATACACTGGGGGGGGGGGGGGGGGGGGGGGGGCGGGCCTGCCTCTATACACTGGGGGGCAGCCCTGCCTCTATACACTGGGGGGGCAGCCCTGCCTCTATACACTGGGGGGCAGCCCTGCCTCTATACACTGGGGGGCAGCCCTGCCTCTATACACTGGGGGCGGGCCTGCCTCTATACACTGGGGGCGGGCCTGCCTCTATACACTGGGGGGGCAGCCCTGCCTCTATACACTGTGGGGGGGGGGGCAGCCCTGCCTCTATACACTGGGGGGGCAGCCCTGCCTCTATACACTGGGGGGGCAGCCCTGCCTCTATACACTGGGGGGGCAGCCCTGCCTCTATACACTGGGGGGGGCAGCCCTGCCTCTATACACTGGGGGGCAGCCCTGCCTCTATACACTGGGGGGGGCAGCCCTGCCTCTATACACTGGGGGGCAGCCCTGCCTCTATACACTGGGGGGGCAGCCCTGCCTCTATACACTGGGGGGCAGCCCTGCCTCTATACACTGGGGGGGCAGCCCTGCCTCTATACACTGGGGGGCGGCCCTGCCTCTATACACTGGGGGGGCAGCCCTGCCTCTATACACTGGGGGCGGCCCCGCCTCTATACACTGGGGGTGGCCCCGCCTTTATACACTGGGGGCGGCCCGCCTCTATACACTGGGGTGTACGATACAGTGTGCTGATACAGCCTCCCCAGTGTGATGTGGCTCATTGCTTCTAATGGGGTCACAGAGGGGAGGGGATATTATCTCACTGGTCGCCCCCAATGTGTAGAGCCGGGCCGGTGCATGGCAGAAGAATAGTGTTGAGCGAGGAAACTGGGCGGCTTTTCATAAAAAGGACTGCACCACCAGGATCCTCGCACCAATCTGCAATTTACCTAATAGATTCGCTTTAAGGGAACAAACACACACGGCATATACGCTGCGTATTTACTGCTGCGATACGCAGCAAATACACCGCAGATACGCAGCAGATTAGATCTAAATAACTGAACACAGCATCAAATCTGCACCATCAAATCTGCTGCGTATCTGCTGCGTATACGCTGTGTGTGTTTGTACCCTAAAATATATTGCAACTAGCAAAAAAGGAAGACATTGGGGAGTTCCAGGTACTACCAAAAAAGATCTGTCCTACACGTTTGTAGAAAGAGAAGTGATCTGATAGGTGGCTGTTCTGATGTTCTCCCAGCCCCCCTGCTGCCCATCAGATCACTGATCCGCTGTGTATATATATATATATATATATATATATATATATATTAGATTGGTTATTATGCAGCGTCCCTGTGATTACTTTTGGAGTCACACATACAGCAGAATAGACACCAGTGAACGTTTTCCAAACCAAATAATTGTCCTGGCATACATACACATGAGCGGAGATCTGAAGAAACATTCTGGAAGCCATAAAAACTTTTCTGGGAGCGTTGAGTGGTTCGCGGTGCAGCGCAGCATATTCCTCATTGATAACTATAGAGCGGGCGCGCTGTCTGAATACACAGGGCCCAGGATTTGCATAGCACCTGAGTGTCATACACATAATACTCCCCTAGTCGTACCCTGTGAGTTCCATTTGTCCTTGCACATTTACCTATCAGTGTTTGAACAGGATAAGGTGCTTCTCTGCAGCTCGGTGTCCCGCAGAGACAATAAATATGTATAAGCGGATGATAGGCCTCGGAGCTTCCTCGGGTATTGATAGCTCATTTCTATGGAGCAGCTGTGCACTCACAAAGCAAAGTGCTCCAGCTGTTTGAGGTAAGAGGCTTGGATGTTCCTGCGCTTGGCAGTGGAGGCTGCTGATAAATATTCAGGAGGGAAGAGCGGGGGGCGGCTGCCTGTTTTGACATTTGACTTGTCACTTTTTCTAAAGGATGCCAGCTCTGAATGTGAGAAAGGGCTAAACAGGCACAAAACCCTTCTGCCGAAACCACACCTCGTGTTTAAGAGGGAATCGGGAGGTGGGAGACCCAAAGAGCTGCCAGATGAGGTATGAGAGCTGGCACGGGGGGTGAGAGCTGAAGCGGGGGGTGGGGGACGCACCAGGGACGTACTGGAGGGACAAGGAGACCATTTTCTGGTGACTACTAGTGCAAAAAAGTGCGACGGATGTCAATATCCAATGGAAATGGTATCTGAGTTGCTGGATATGTCTGGTCACTGCCAGGTGCTCCATCCATGCCAAGTGACAGATGTGCATCCCATCAATGGAGGACCACACCAGGCCACAGATCATAGCAGAGACCGATCGCTTGTTAGGCCCACACAATTGTCCATAGACCAATCATTAAAGGGAACCTGTCACCCCCGAACCCATCGGACCCCCCCTTAATACTTACCCCCTCCTCCCGGCCCTACTCCCTCCAGCTGGTCCTGCCGCAGAGAAATTGCCACCCACCCGTCTGTATGCCCAATATGAAAATCAAAAGAGAGGAGTCCGATGTCCATAGGAAATCACTGGAGCAGGAGGGGGTAAGCATCGACAAGGGCTCTATCGGGGGGTTGGGTGGGTCCCTCCAGGGTGTGGGGGGGACAGGCTCACTTTAATAATAAGTCACTCATATTAAGAAATCACAGAAAGCAAATAATGAAAACTGTTACAAAAACCAGGAACCTAGAACATGAGGTCCTCTGCAACTAGAACATGATGTCCTCTGCAACTAGAACATGATGTCCTCTGCACCTAGAACATGATGTCCTCTGCACCTAGAACATGATGTCCTCTGCTTCCTAGAACATGAGGTCCTCTGCGCCTAGAACATGATGTCCTCTGCAACTAGAACATGATGTCCTCTGCAACTAGAACATGATGTCCTCTGCAACTAGAACATGATGTCCTCTGCTCCTAGAACATGAGGTCCTCTGCAACTAGAACATGAGGTCCTCTGCAACTAGAACATGAGGTCCTCTGCAACTAGAACATGAGGTCCTCTGCACCTAGAACATGATGTCCTCTGCACCTAGAACATGATGTCCTCTGCACCTAGAACATGATGTCCTCTGCACCTAGAACATGATGTCCTCTGCACCTAGAACATGATGTCCTCTGCACCTAGAACATGATGTCCTCTGCAACTAGAACATGATGTCCTCTGCAACTAGAACATGAGGTCCTCTGCAACTAGAACATGATGTCCTCTGCAACTAGAACATGATGCCCTCTGCAACTAGAACATGATGCCCTCTGCAACTAGAACATGATGTCCTCTGCAACTAGAACATGATGTCCTCTGCAACTAGAACATGATGTCCTCTGCAACTAGAACATGATGTCCTCTGCAACTAGAACATGATGTCCTCTGCAACTAGAACATGATGCCCTCTGCAACTAGAACATGAGGTCCTCTGCAACTAGAACATGATTTCCTCTGCACCCTAGAACATGAGGTCCTCTGCTCCTAGAACATGAGGTCCTCTGCTCCTCCTAGAACATGATGTCCTCTGCTCCTAGAACATGATGTCCTCTGCACCTAGAACATGATGTCCTCTGCAACTAGAACATGATGTCCTCTGCAACTAGAACATGATGTCCTCTGCTCCTAGAACATGAGGTCCTCTGCAACTAGAACATGAGGTCCTCAGCTCCTAGAACATTATATCCTCTGCACCTAGAACATTATATCCTCTGCACCTAGAACATTATATCATCTGCACCTAGAACATGAGGTCCTCTGCCCAAAGCAAGGCGGCACTTTCCATTGCCAGGAAGGAAATAACAGAGGGCCGACACCACCACCAGCCAACACAGCTCTATGAATGATCCATGAAAAAGCCTACCATTCATATACAAAGGTACATAGGTAATAGGGTTGGAAAAAACCCTTATCAGGTAGATGTCCATTGCTCCACACCAGGAGGAAAAACTTAAAGGGGTACTCCGGTGAAAACTGTTTCCATTCAGATCAACTGGTGTCAAAAAGTTATAGAGCAGGAGAGTTTTCCTATAGAGATTTGCTGCTGCTCTGTACAGTTCCTGTAGGAGCAGAGAGCACTGTGTCACACTGGAGAGAATACACCACTTCCTGCAGGACATACAGCAGCTGGTAAGTACTGGAACACTGGAGATTTTTTAAATAGAAGAAAATTACAAATGTATACATCTTTCTGAAACCAGCTGATTTGAAGAAGAAGAAAAAATAAAGAATTTCGCCGGAATACCCCTTTAAGGCTGAGAAGTTGGATTTATGTTACACGTCTTCATTGGTAACTATTTTCCTAGTCCGCTCGTGTTTCCCAATCTGGCACATTTTTTAAGAAAGGAAGTGTCAGTCAGCAAAATGACTGGTTTTGCATTTTTCTGTGAATTCTTGGAGGAGATGAGGGGGAAATCAAACTTCAGTCCTAACAACGGGGAGCGGGAAACCACAATCTGCGAGGAGTGCGGAGTGTACTGAGCCGCCGCCACCGCTGAGCACTTTGATAAAGCTTCGTGGAGCCGCTTCCACCTACTGAAGTGCAGTATGGAGACTCCATGGAGACTGCCACTCCAAAGAAGAGACAGCAAATCCTGGCGGAGACAGATTGCTGAAAGGTGCAATCCTGCTCTGAACATCAACCCCAGGAATCATTCAATCTTGTAGCTCCCTCCCGTCTCTCATATTAACAGCTGTTTCCTCAGAAGCTCAATTATTGCTTAAAAGACGCCGCACTACAATTAAAAAATGGATGATAAGAAGGCGGCGTGCGTATTATGTATGTAAATACTACCACGGCCACAAGGTGCATCCAACAGGGGCTATACATATACCGGCAACATCATCATTCCAGGGATAAAGGGCACAATGCATCTACTCGTAGTACCAGGAGGGAAGGGAGGGGGGCGCTACAGAGACCGCGCTGGGCACAACTCTAACTCTAAGGGCTAGCCTTTCATCTTCTCCTATGGGAAAGAAGTGCATCTCCCTCTCAGGGCTGAGGATCTATGAAGGGGACAAGGCACCACCTGTCAGTGACATCTGCTTGTTTATGGACTTGGAGACATATTATGGAGATGGATTCATCTGTCAGTGACAAAGAATGAAAAAAGATGGTGAATTCTCATCCCAAAAACTTTACCAATCTGCAAATTCAGTAAAAAAAAAAAATCTGCAGACACTGAGCTGCAGTGTAGCATGTTAGTGTATAGAGCAGATATATAGCAGGTTAGTAGCTGGGGGTTAGCTGAGCTGCAGTGTAGCATGTTAGTGTATGAAGTAGATGTATAGAAGGTTAGTAGCTGGGGGTTAGCTGAGCTGCAGTGTAGCATGTTAGTGTATAGAGCAGATATATAGCAGGTTAGTAGCTGGGGGTTAGCTGAGCTGCAGTGTAGCATGTTAGTGTATAGAGCAGATATATAGCAGGTTAGTAGCTGGGGGTTAGCTGAGCTGCAGTGTAGCATGTTAGTATATGGAGCAGATATATAGCAGGTTAGTAGCTGGGGGTTAGCTGAGCTGCAGTGTAGCATGTTAGTGTATGAAGTAGATGTATAGAAGGTTAGTAGCTGGGGGTTAGCTGAGCTGCAGTGTAGCATGTTAGTGTATAGAGCAGATATATAGCAGGTTAGTAGCTGGGGGTTAGCTGAGCTGCAGTGTAGCATGTTAGTGTATGAAGTAGATGTATAGAAGGTTAGTAGCTGGGGGTTAGCTGAGCTGCAGTGTAGCATGTTAGTGTATAGAGCAGATATATAGCAGGTTAGTAGCTGGGGGTTAGCGGAGCTGCAGTGTAGCATGTTAGTGTATAGAGCAGATATATAGCAGGTTAGTAGCTGGGGGTTAGCTGAGCTGCAGTGTAGCATGTTAGTGTATAGAGCAGATATATAGCAGGTTAGTAGCTGGGGGTTAGCGGAGCTGCAGTGTAGCATGTTAGTGTATAGAGCAGATATATAGCAGGTTAGTAGCTGGGGGTTAGCTGAGCTGCAGTGTAGCATGTTAGTGTATAGAGCAGATATATAGCAGGTTAGTTGCTGGGGGTTAGCTGAGCTGCAGTGTAGCATGTTAGTGTATAGAGCAGATATATAGCAGGTTAGTTGCTGGGGGTTAGCTGAGCTGCAGTGTAGCATGTTAGTGTATAGAGCAGATATATAGCAGGTTAGTTGCTGGGGGTTAGCTGAGCTGCAGTGTAGCATGTTAGTGTATAGAGCAGATATATAGCAGGTTAGTTGCTGGGGGTTAGCTGAGCTGCAGTGTAGCATGTTAGTGTATAGAGCAGATATATAGCAGGTTAGTTGCTGGGGGTTAGCTGAGCTACCGTGTAGCATGTTAGTGTATGGAGCAGATATATAGCAAGTTAGTTGCTGGGGATTAGAGGAATGTATGACACAGTGCTCTCTGCTGCCACCTCTGTCCAGAGCAGCAGCAAATCCCCACAGAAAACCTCATCTGCTCTGGACAGTTCCTGACATGGACAGAGGTGGCAGCAGAGAGCACTGTGTCAGACTGGAGGGAACACACCACTTCCTGCAGGACCTACAGCAGATAATAAGTACTGGAAGACTGGAGATTTTTAAATAGAAATAAATTACAAATCTATAGAACTTTTTGAAACCAGCTGATATGAAAGAAAAAGAATTAGCTGGAGTACCCCTTTAAATTACACTGAAAGCATAAATAGCCCATGCATAGCGTCTCCTTGATCTATCATGAGAATATAGTAATACAATTCTATTCTTTAAAATGGCAATTTTTTTTACGTCAAGGCATCTCCTCCTCCTTCCTACGGATGTGAGATGGTGTGTCGCACCTCCGGCCATAAGATATTGTGATTAAAGTTCTCTCTGGCAATGTCAAGGCCTGTCACCTCCGTCTTCATAGTTATTCTGAACTCGCTTCCCTGAACTGAATCTAGAATTTGGCATCTCCAGGCAGGTGACCCCTGAGGTCCGCCAGCTCTTAGCAGCGAGACTCCAATTTCCAGCCATCCACTATAACCGGACCTCTCTGTGCGGCTGGTAATGAACACGGGCCGATCAATTCATTCCGCATGAATAGTGAGGTTGGATGTGATCCTTAATGAATCAATAAAGTCGCCGAAAATGATTATGGCAGCTGTAAGGACGAACGGATGTGTTATAAAAAGCTGGAAGAAAGAGATGGTTGTGATGGGGGGAGGAAGCGGGCGTGGGGTGGGCACAGCACATTATATCACACCTCTTACACATGTGGTCATTTCACATGTCCTGGATTTAAAGGGGTACTCCATCATGAGGAAACAATACAGCGCTGCAATTATATAAAAAATAATTAAAGTCCGGCAATTTTTTTTTATTAAAGTATTGTATTGCCCCCAAAAGTTATACAAATCCCCCAATATACACTTATTGCAGGAAATGCTTATAAAGTGCTTTTTCCCTGCACTTACTACTGCATTACATGGTGATGTCACTTCCTGGATAACATGTTGATGTCACTTCCTAGATAACATGGTGATGTCACTTCCTGGATAACATGGCGATGTCACTTCCTGGATAACATGGCGATGTCACTTCCCGGATAACATGGTGATGTCACTTCCTGGATTACATGGTGATGTCACTTCCTGGATTACATGGTGATGTCACTTCCTGGATTACATGGTGATGTCACTTCCTGGATTACATGGTGATGTCACTTCCTGGTTACATGGTGATGTCACTTCCTGGATAACATGGTGATGTCACTTCCTGGATAACATGTTGATGTCATTTCCTAGATAACATGGTGATGTCACTTCCTGGATAACATGGTGATGTCACTTCCTGGATAACATGGTGATGTCGCTTCCTGGATAACATGGTGATGTCATGACCTGACTCCCAGTGCTGTGATGGCTGTGGCTGCTGGAGAGGATGATGGCAGGGGGATGCTCAGTGTCCCTCCAGTGCCCTGTGTCCCTCAGTGTCCCCCCATGCCATCATCCTCTCCAGCAGCCACAGCCCGCACAGCTTCCCATAAGTGTATATTGGTGATCTGTATAACATTTAGGGGGCAATATAATACTTTTATTAAAAAGCAGTGAGACGAAGGGGCAGAGCATGTGCTGCTACCAATGTCTGTCCCTTCATTCTGGTGAGGGGGTCTCAGCACCCGCACCCCACCTATATAAACCTCTGATAGGTCACTATTAGAGATGAGCGAACCTGGAGCATGCTCGAGTCCACCTGAACCCGAACTTTCGGCATGTGATTAGCGGTGGCTGCTGAAGTTGGATAAAGCCCTAAGGCTATGTAGAAAACATGGATATAGTCATTGGCTGTATCCATGTTTTTCAGACAACCTTAGGGCCCTATTCCACCGGACGATTATCGTTCAAATTATCGTTAAATCGTTCGAATCTAAATGATAATCGTTCGGTTGAAATGCAGTTAACGATTAACGACCGAACGAGAAATCGTTGATCGCTTTTTTAAACCTGGACCTATTTTTATCGTTGCTCGTTCGCAAAACGTTCGCAAATCGTTCGCATTGAATAAGACGTCGTTCGGTTGCTCGCAGTAGATACAAACGCAAAAGCGAAGAAAAAACTATCGCAAATAGGATCATAAGGAACGATTATCGTTCCATGGAAATGAGTGAACGTTTTCAGGTCTTTCGCAATAGCGGTCGTTTGAGATCATTAATCGTTAACGATTATGCGAACGATAATCGTCCGGTGGAAAAGGGCCCTTAGAGCTTTATCCAAGTTTAGCAGCCCTCGCTAATCAAATGCCGATCATTCGGGTTCGGATGGACTCGAACCCGAAACCCGGTTCTCTCATCTCTAGTCACTATGACACGTCAGACGTTTGGTAAAATAATAGGTACCCTTTAAGGGGTTATCCAGGTTCTAAATCTGATTCCTCTTGGGATAGGCCATAAATATTAGATTGAGGGTCTGACACCCCTGGTAACCAGCTTTGTGAGGGGCCGCCACCTCTGGCTGAGCCCTGCAGCCTTCACATGCTTCTCATAGTGGCGGTAATAGTCAGACCCCCTCTAAGCTAATATTGATGGACGGTGCTGAGGATAGGCCATTAATTTTAAGAGCCCAGCTAACCCCTTAAAGTGACGGCCGAGTGCAGCGCTCCCCATCCATCAGTGGAAACATAGTCCGCCATCTGGCAGGATGACAGCTCCAGCCCTTTTATTGAACACTCTATATTGCATTGTACAGTATAGAATTTGTAGATCGTTACATGGTCACAAATGTTTACTATTATTGATATTTATTGGGGAAGATGACTATAATATCTCTCTCTTCTATAGACTCCTGATGCTTAAAGTGTAACTGTCACCGCTGCAGAAATCAATAGTACAAGCGATTACAGTGATCCCTCCAGTTACACCATCAACTGGTTCCAGGACGCCCATTGTGTGTATGACATATTGTATTGTGTATAACACATTGTATTGTGTGTATGACACATTGTATTGTATCTACGACACATTGTATTGTGTGTATGACATATTGTATTGTGTGTATGACACATTGTATTGTGTGTATGACACATTGTATTGTGTGTATGACACATTGTATTGTGTGTATGACATATTGTATTGTGTGTATGACACATTGTATTGTGTGTATGACACATTGTATTGTGTATATGACACATTGTATCCTGAGAGCTCGACTCATAATTGGTTCTGAAGCCGCCAAATCCTTGTCCATAATAGGTTATAGGTTACAGAAATATAATGCAGCCATTCCCCGAGCTGCGGGTGTGGAAAGCCTGGTGCACTGCATGGTAAATCTGCTCTCAGATGACAATGGTCCAGGAAAGGCCCCCGTATGTAAGACCGCTCAGTGCTGGTCTGGGGGCTTTATGATGCCACTTTTAGTAGGTGTATATAGTGTATAGCAGCCAGCACAGGGGCACGTCTACATCCACACTGCTGGTGTCACCTGCCACTGTACTTCTGCATGTGTTGTCTATACACTGGTTTCACTGTATTCCTGTCTGTTATCTGTATTACTGTTATCTATATACTGGTGTCACCCGTCACAGTACTCTTATCTGTGTTATCTATATACTGGTATAACCTGTCACTGTATTCCTGTCTGTGTTATCTATATACTGGTGTCATCTGTCACTGTACTCCTGTCTGTTATCTATATACTGGTGTCACCTGTCACAGTACTCTTGTCTGTGTTATCTATATACTGGTGTCAACTGTCACTGTCCTCCCGTCTGTGTTATCTATATACTGGTGTAACATGTAACTGTACTCCTGTCTGTGTTATCTATATACTGTTGTCATCTGTCATTGTACTCCTGTCTGTGTTATCTATATACTGGTGTCATCTGTCACTGTACTCCTGTCTGTTATCTATATACTGGTGTCACCTGTCACAGTACTCTTGTCTGTGTTATCTATATACTGGTGTCAACTGTCACTGTCCTCCCGTCTGTGTTATCTATATACTGGTGTAACATGTAACTGTACTCCTGTCTGTGTTATCTATATACTGTTGTCATCTGTCATTGTACTCCTGTCTGTGTTATCTATATACTGGTGTCACCTGTCACTGTACTTTTGTTTGTGTTATCTATATACTGGTGTCACAAGTCACTGTATTCCTGTCTGTGATGATAAGGAGGGCACTACTGAGAAATGATCTGTACAGAACATAAATTGTCAGCTTTAGGCCTAGTAGCCAAAATAAGGACTATAAGATTTTAAAATAATTATATAGATAAAATGGAAAGTAAAAAAAAAAAAAAAAAAAAAGATTTAAACATGTCGTGTTATCTTCTGACACATTTCCTTCCTTACAGCACCCCCAGCCGCCCCTGCAGTGCTTTGTTATACTCAGCAGGATTGTGACCCCTCAGGGGTGGGTTACGCTATTGTTTTATATCTATTTATTGCAGAATTTTGGGCCTATAAAGAAAAAAGCAAGAGAGCCAACAATTCCCTTTAATGATCGGCACAGGGATAACTGATGGCATCCTTTCCTCAGCTCCTCGTCATCCGTCCCTCCTCCGAGTCCTCCCAGCTACATCCACAAGACACAAGAGAACAGGCAGTATACGGATGCAAGACAGCTCTCATTCTTGGCCTGTAGTAATACAGCGAGGCGGCCCACCCTATCCCTTTTTCCATTTCACCCTTGGCTGGATCATTTTCTGCCTCTATTCCCTTTGCTAATTCAAACTAATTAAAGTATAAAATAGAATAATTTGTGCGTCTGGGTGAGTCTGCGGCATCCACCCTGAGTTATGTCTCTGTGTTAGCGCTCGGTGTGAGGAGCAATCCCCTCTGTGATCAGCTCACTAAGCGTGGAACTCATTTACTAGAGTGTTGCCGCATCGAAAAAGACCCTGAAATAATGAAGAGGCGAGAGGAGGAGGAGGAAAAAGGAAAGAAAAGACGAATACCAGGCGTTTCTGCTCGGATTTCAAATTTCACACTTCACCACTTCCAAAAATGGCCATCGTGAAATTTTTCATTTTTCTTTTCTTGTAATTATCCGGCGTTGGTTAAATGGGTTTTATTCTCCTCCTTTACAGAAATGCAAAAAGCAAAACTAAAGAACAGAATAATAAGTAAAAAAAGGTGGTGGGGGTGTGGGGGGGGGGCATCTGTGGCTATATATACGCATGTATACACTGGGCAGCTCTCCAGAAACCACAAGGGCATGGGATATCTCAGCAGAAACCACAGCTCCTGTCCTGGCCGAGGATCACGTTTCCTGCTCACACACCAGAAGCCATTTATTCCAATGAGGTTTACAAAGTCAGGAGGCAAATCCTGGCCATGGGCCCCGCTGGTTAGACAAGAGCTGGTAATCATTTGTGTGAGGTCTCAAGCTATACAGCTGTGCTCTAGAGTTTACATACCCCGGCAGAAGTTTTGCTTTCTTGTCCTTTTTTTTCCAGAGGATATGAATGATAACACAAAAACGGTTTTCCCCACTCATGGTTAGTGGTCGGGTAAAGCCCCTTATTGTCAAACTTCTACGTTTTCTCTTTATAAATCATAATGTTAACCAAAAACATCTAAATGACCCTGGATGAGGCTCTTTATTTTCACAGGTGGTAAAGCTGCCGCTTCTTCTTGGCAAAAAAAAAAACAGTTCCTGCATGAAGTGTGCGCTTGAGATTTCCCCAGAGTGGCTCAATGATATTGAGGTCAGGAGACTGAGATGGCCACTCCAGAACCTTCACTTTGTTCTGATATCCAAGGAATTGATAATGCCGGTCAGAAGTGTTCAAACTGTAAGTAACAAATAGAAAACGTGGGGCTTGGTACAAACCAACCACAGTCAGGTAGACTGCCAGGAAAATTGTTCAAGATGCTAAACCCCCTCCCCCCCACAAATACCATCAGTTTAAAAATAGAAAGCAAAAATTCTGCCGGGTATGTAAACTTTTCAGCACAAGTGTATTATGGGATTTATAAGGGCAAACAAACATTCTCAAGTTTTTATTATGAGAATTTTTATCCCATAAATATAAAGTTCTATATCGAATACCAATCGGTGATTTATTACCTGAAAGCATTAGCTATAGTTCTCATGTGTCAAACTTCGAGACCGTCACGCTGTGATGATATACTAATGTACACTAATTCATTCTGCCGCAGATCCGTTTTCCACCCAAAGAATTGAATTCTGCTAGAGGAAACCTATAGAAATCAGTGGGGGCTTAAATTCTGCTCGATTTTCCCTCAAATTCTGCCAGAGCTGAATAGGCGAGGAATTTCAAGCAGAAAACTTTCCTCTTCAATTCCTCAGTGTGGTTACCATACTATCAGGATAAGACAAGGCTATGGTTACCATACTATCAGGAGAAGACCAGGCTATGGTTACCATACTATCAGGATAAGACCAGGCTATGGTTACCATACTATCAGGAGAAGACCAGGCTATGGTTACCATACTATCAGGAGAAGACCAGGCTATGGTTACCATACTATCAGGAGAAGACCAGGCTATGGTTACCATACTATCAGGATAAGACCAGGCTATGGTTACCATACTATAAGGATAAGACCAGGCTATGGTTACCATACTATAAGGAGAAGGCCATGCTATGGTTACCATACTATCAGGAGAAGACCAGGCTATGGTTACCATACTATGAGGAGAAGACCAGGCTATGGTTACCATACTATCAGGAGAAGGCCAGGCTATGGTTACCATACTATAAGGAGAAGACCAGGCTATGGTTATTATACTATAAGGAGAAGGCCAGGCTATGGTTACCATACTATCAGGATAAGACCAGGCTATGGTTACAATAATATCAGGAGAAGGCCAGGCTATGGTTACCATACTATCAGGAGAAGACCAGGCTATGGTTATTATACTATCAGGAGAAGAACAGGCTATGGTTATTATACTATCAGGAGAAGACCAGGCTATGGTTACCATACTATAAGGAGAAGACCAGGTTATGGTTACCATACTATGAGGAGAAGACCAGGCTATGGTTACCATACTATCAGGAGAAGACCAGGCTATGGTTATTATACTATTAGGAGAAGACCAGGCTATGGTTACCATACTATAAGGAGAAGACCAGGCTATGGTTACCATACTATCAGGAGAAGACCAGGCTATGGTTACCATACTATCAGGAGAAGACCAGGCTATGGTTACCATACTATCAGGAGAAGACCAGGTTATGGTTACCATACTATGAGGAGAAGACCAGGCTATGGTTACCATACTATCAGGAGAAGACCAGGCTATGGTTACCATACTATCAGGAGAAGACCAGGCTATGGTTACCATACTATCAGGAGAAGACCAGGCTATGGTTATTATACTATCAGGAGAAGAACAGGCTATGGTTATTATACTATCAGGAGAAGACCAGGCTATGGTTACCATACTATAAGGAGAAGACCAGGTTATGGTTACCATACTATGAGGAGAAGACCAGGCTATGGTTACCATACTATCAGGAGAAGACCAGGCTATGGTTATTATACTATCAGGAGAAGACCAGGCTATGGTTACCATACTATAAGGAGAAGACCAGGCTATGGTTACCATACTATCAGGAGAAGAGCAGGCTATGGTTACCATACTATCAGGAGAAGACCAGGCTATGGTTACCATACTATCAGGAGAAGACCAGGCTATGGTTACCATACTATCAGGAGAAGACCAGGCTATGGTTATTATACTATCAGGAGAAGACCAGGCTATGGTTACCATACTATAAGGAGAAGACCAGGCTATGGTTACCATACTATCAGGAGAAGACCAGGCTATGGTTACCATACTATCAGGAGAAGACCAGGCTATGGTTATTATACTATCAGGAGAAGACCAGGCTATGGTTATTATACTATCAGGAGAAGACCAGGCTATGGTTACCATACTATCAGGAGAAGACCAGGTTATGGTTACCATACTATGAGGAGAAGACCAGGCTATGGTTACCATACTATCAGGAGAAGACCAGGCTATGGTTACCATACTATCAGGAGAAGACCAGGCTATGGTTACCATACTATCAGGAGAAGACCAGGCTATGGTTACCATACTATCAGGAGAAGACCAGGCTATGGTTATTATACTATCAGGAGAAGACCAGGCTATGGTTACCATACTATAAGGAGAAGACCAGGCTGTGGTTTTAATACTATAAGGAGAAAGCCAGGCTATGGTTACCATACTATCAGGAGAAGACCAGGCTGTGGTTACCATACTATCATTGTACAAGTTTGATGGGGTGTTTTTTAAACTCTTAATAATTTGGTTAGTTCAGTGTGGCGTCTATACTGTAGGTGAAGACGGGGCCCAGGTGGGATAATTACACTGACTGTAGAAGAAAGCCATTGACCTAATTAAGTGGCTGTCAGATAAAGAGCAGCGCCCATTAACAGAGTGGTCGGCAATTAGGCAGAAGGTTCCTTTTTGGGTTGGTGGACGGGGGGGGGGAACAATTAGTGGTGATTAAGAATTGTGCTGGTGGGTTCTAGTAGCCGGGCTAATTACCTCCACCACTAGCACAGACCCCCGGATTGTTACACGTCTCATTCAGAGCAAACGCCAGATCTGGGAAGCTGATCTTATTTAAGGACACAGTAGGACATAATGAAACGGGAAGGTGGGTTCTTGTTATTTAGCATCGCATAGGGATCATAAATGTTTAGTTCATGACATGACTACTATACTGGGTAATAAAAAGTCTTTGTATATAATGGTCCCTTCTATTCTCATAGTGCAGGTGCAGGAAAAGAGAAGGAAAAGCTGCCACCATTACACACAATCTCATTTGTTCCCGATAGAAACAAAGCCACAAGCTTGCACTATGGCAAATGATTCAGCCAAGGCTCGGCACTCAGCCTGTGCTTCTATACAGATTAGTCTCCAGGTCAGAGGAACTATAAGCGTCCACCATTACGGTCTATACAAGTGACAAAAGCATCAAAGCAAACCAATACGTCCATGTTTAAAAGATAGGAAACCTTCATCAGTATACAGTGTATCTAGTGGTCTATACGGAACCGTACATGAAGTTTCATGTATGACCGAGAGAAGGAGCAGCGAGGATCAGAAGCAAAGCTACGTTTTCTTGAGACAGATTGAATCCCTGGAGGCTGATGGGGTTCAGATACAGGGGGGGGGGGGGGGGGGGGGCAGAGGTAGTATTTGTACCCAGGCCCTGGTGTCTATGGGGGCCCAAAGCCTCAACAGCCAAATGGCTAGTAGGGGTCCCTGTCATACATTTTTGCATTGGGGCCTATGACATTCACTCAGGTGGAAGTTTTCTTTTATCTTTCAACTGGTGTCAGAAAGTTATATAGATTCAAAATTTACTTCTATTAAAAATCACAAGTCATCCAGTACTTATCAGCTGCTGTGTGTCCGACAGGAAGTGGTGTATTCTTTTTAGTCTGACACAATGCTCTCTGCTGCCACCTCTGTCCATGTCAGGAACTGTCGAGAGCAGTAAGAAATCCCCTTAAAAAAACCTCTCCTGCTCTGGACAGTTCCTGACATGGACAGAGGGGGCAGCAGGGAGCACTGTGTCAGACTGGAAAGAATACACCACTTCCTGCAGGACATACATCAGCTGATAAGTACTGGAAGACTGGATAATTTTAAGTAGAAGTAATTTACAAATCTGTATAACTTTCTAAGACCAGTTGACTTGAGAACAATTTACAGGGTTTTTTTTGCCAGAGTTCCCCTTTAATACAAACAAATAATTTCTACAAACACAATAAAGGCATCATTATTAGAGATGAGCGAACCTGGAGCATACTGGAGTCCATCCGAACCCGATCGTTCGGCATTAGATTAGCGGGGGCTGCTGAAGTTGGATAAAGCTCTAAGGTTGTCTGGAAAACATGGATACAGCCAATGACAATATCCATGTTTTCCACATAGCCTTAGGGTACTAGTACACCAAGCAATTTTCCGACGACTAACAATTAACGATAAACGATCTTAAACGACCGCTAAGGCAAACAACCCGAAATCGTTCGTCCAAGTACAAGAAACCATGATCGTTATTTATGATCGTTCTTGCGGTCGTTTTGACGTCGCTATTGCGTACGTTTCAGCTGTGAATTCTTATTCCACCGAACAATATGCGAACGATGAGCGAACGATAAGCGAACAATCAAACGATAAAAATAGGTCCGGATTCTATTAAACGATCAACGATTTCTCGTTGGTCGTTTAATCGTTGCCTGCTATTACACATATGATTATCATTCAAATCCAAACGATTTAACGATTTTTCAAACGATAATCGCTCCGTGTAATACCACCCTTAGGGCTTTATCCAAGTTCAGCAGCCACCGCTAATCAAATGCCGAAAGTTCGGGTTCGGATGGACTCCAGCATGCTCCAGGTTCGCTCATCTCTAGTCATTATGTTATCCCAATGGTTTGTAATATCGGAGTGGGGATTTCTGACAGATGGTCCTGTCTCGTGTGTTGGGTTGTATGTGTGGCAGGTAGTAGTAGCACTCTGGTGTAACCTCTCCATCATCTGACCTTCTGTAATGGCTCCCTGTGGACGGCGGCAGGTTCCTTCCCAAGTGGCCGCTTAGCTGCACTGGTCTTTCACTATCCGGCTGCCAGCAGACTAAATCGCTTCCCTAAATTTGCATGAAATCTGAATTCTACAAGGCTGCCATCCAAACAGAACAAACCCGGGCCGCTCTAATCTTTACATGGAGAAGTCAATTTGCAAGAGAAAAATGTGCATTAATGCCTCCCGCAGCGAGCAGAAGAAAGGATTAAACATCTCTCACTTTAATTCCGAATTATCATAAACCCGACACAAACAATTACGAGGTGTGGAGAAAAGGCTTCCGTCTCTCGGATATGAGGTGGCTCAAGCCGACACCTTGGAAAATGCGATTTGGACAAATTACGCCGACCTACATCTATTCATTCTTCTATCCCCTTCTCGGCTGAACATCAGGAGATTCTGTTACTAGAATCCTTCTGGTTGGAGAATACAGATAGAAGCCTGTAGCAATATCGATGAGTCTCGGCATAATTATACGGCGTTCTACCACTTTACTGAATGACAGAGGACGGGTAACGTCAGGTGCGGCAGTAACACTCAGGATAACAATGTACAGGAACCATCAGGATGTGCTGCAGGAAGTCTGGAACACATCACAATGAGGAACCTGTTCCTTCAGCTGCACCGACTAAACATTTCTGGTATCCACCAGGTCACTGATTGCCAGATACATTTATGACATTCTGCATTTACTGGAAAAGCTTGACTCTACTTAAAGGGAATCTGTCACTAGGTTTATGCAGCATAAACTGGTGACAGAAATGCTGAACAGATCAGTGTATTACATCATTCTGTTCCGCCGTTCTCCTAGTATGCAGGAGAATAGGATCTGTGCCACACCCCCTCCCCCCGGCTGCTGATTGACAGTTAACTGCATATACACAGCATGGATAGATAATGCCTGATGCTCGGCTGACTGTATCTTTTGGACGTGCTTCAAAACTTATCAATACCCGCCACACATTTTCCTATGTAAACAAGGGATATGCGGCCAATGTAAAAGGCAAGCTGACAGTGCGGGTATCCATATATTCATGTTGACAGTTTCTAGATTACAAGCAGTGTATACTTACCTAGTGCGCTGCTGTGCAATCCGGCATCATCTTCTCCAGCTCTCCTGTCCTCCGGTCGCTGCTGTACCTTCAGGCTGCTGCCTCCTCCAGAATAATCGATAGGTGGGTGGCCTGAAAATACCGGACGGGAGAGCCAGACAGCAGGATGCAGGATGACAAGAAGCGCTGATGGTAAGTATGCACTGCTGTGTGATCTGAAAACTGACAGCACGAATATACTGTATATATATTTGACTGTAGGTTTTCATGCCTGCACAAACTATTCAAGGATCATTCTTGAAGCCTGGCTGCTCGATTTGTTGTGCCACATAAAGGTACTGTAAATGAGGGCAGATCTTGCTGATTGGCGCTTGTTTGCGTCGTTGCAGGGGCCCCGTGTCAGACCATGTAAAAGGACGCTTAACCTGGCCATTAACATTACACTATGGAGTTGTATAGGATTAGAAAAACATGGCTGCTTTCATCTATCACAGTAACACATCCGCCAGAGCCAGACAAAAACCATGGACAAGTGTGATACTGCTTGTGGCAGATAGCAGCCAGATTTATAAAAAAAAAAAAAAAAAAAAACAACGATAACACCAAACTGGCACATCAAGGACATAGTTGCAAAAATCTTCCATGGTAAAAAAACAACCAAAAAAACAACAACTACCATTTGTCTAAAAAACGTTCTTGGCCGACATCGGTCACGACCAAACAAGTACAAATAGTTAAAAAGAACAGGTGCTGGGAGCTCCAAAACTGTTCAAATGTTTGCGTTGCTGTACTGACACGGCCGCGCTGATGGTGTACAGCGGACATGTGAATGCCGCCTTACTAATCATGACAAATCATCCATTCAGGCGGATCAGTTTCTTACCTGTCTTTCTGACATGACGTAAAGGTATTTGCTGTCTGTGGAGAATGCCATGTCCCTAAGGATTGGACTTCCATCTCTCATCGCATGGACCACTTCATACTGGATGCCGCCGTATGGGGGACCATCTGCCCGAATCTGGGAAAAAACACAACAGGGTGCACATTAATAGAGAGAACGGTTTTTTTAAATATATATTGTAATTTCTGATTTTTACTGGTCACTAACTTATAGTTATATAAAAATGACACAATTCCATGTAGACAATGTATTATATTCATGAAAACATTGGTTATGACACTAGAGCCTGACCCGACGTATTCCTCATGAAACCTGAGACATCTTCATACATTAGGGGGCATTCACACGTTCTGTGATTACAGTCCGTATATATAGATGTGCTACAGACTGAATTCACCGACCTCTCGGCATCACCTATCATCATGATGCCGGGAGCTCCGAATCAGATTAAACCTCCGCAGTACTGTACTGATACAGCCGCGCAGCCTGTTTTCATGCTTTGTAAATCTTTAGGCTACACTTACACGTGTCCCAGTGATGTACTTTACTGCATTTTTTTTTTTTTTTTTTTTTTTTTATAATGGAAGTCAATGGAAAAACAGATCCAAATGGATTGCACACACTGGCATCCATTTTGCAGCTTCCCCCCCCCCCCATAACACATACATTAACTGCATAAACTGCAAAAAAGCAGCGTGGACCGGACCCAGCCTTAGCTGTTTTTATGTTGTTTTCCGCACTGGCTGCATTGGAGAAATATAACTATTCAGTGCAAAAAAAAAACAAAAAAAAAAAAAAACCATCAGTATTTGTATGGCTGTCTGCAGTGTAGTGAGCAGAGTGGGTGCTGCCAGCCCGGGAGCAGAGTCAGTCAGCAGCTCCTCACCAATCACTGCTGGCCATCCTTCCAGAGAGATGGGGGGATGCTGACAGACGGGGCGCCTTCCTTCCACCACCATCTGCACATCTATCACACAGACTATGGGGGGAATTTATCAACATTTTTGACATTTTTGTGTGAAAAAGTCAGCAGTTTGCTCAAAATTTTGTGACGTTTTCTTTGTGGTCCATCTGCCACATGAGAAATGCTTGGTCAGCATCTACAGCTGCTCTTATAGGCAAGCTTCAATTAAACTTTGCTACTTTTTACATTTTGTGCACATATCGTCACGAGCTCTGAGTATGTGAAAGGTCTAAGTACGACTTGGATTTAGGCTGCGGATGAAAAAACATGCATTTGTGTGCCTCCGTTCTGATCCGTTTTTCCATTGACTTCCATTATAGAAAAAAAAAAAAAAGAAAGAAAAAAATCGGACCAAAATATCTTTTTTTAGCATACACAAAACATGGTAAAAAAAACAGGCATTTTGATCCTTTTTTTTATAGTTCTAGTCAATGGTAAAATGGATCAAAACTTATGCACACAGGTACATCCCTTTTTTCATCAGTTTTTTTTTTGTTTCTTTGCTTTTTTTGCATAAAACAGATAAAAAAAAAATTTTGCAAAAACGCAGAGTGAACCTGGCCTCACACAAATTCATCACCCTGGGTCTGACTTTTTGTACATTAGGCCGGGTTTACACTGAGTTTTTGTAGTCCAAAACATGGTCAAACACGTATTTCTGCACGCTAAAAAAAGAAGAAACAATTACATCCACAAATGCATAAAACGTATACGTTATATGGACTACAAAAATGCAGCGTGAAGCCGGTCTCATGTGCACAGTACACAACAACCTACACAGTCCACTACAGATACAACCAATGCTACATATTCCCCTGTGAATACACTACATATGTACACTGTCCTCTGTACCCGGCCGGGTGGGACGTGTCTAGGATACGCTGCTGTCCTGGGAGGGATATTTAGTGCTGCACATTACAGGGGTGGGGAGAGGAGATGTCAGCTTCCATTGTGTTATCCGCTCACATGACCGCAGCCTCCCAGCTATGTCTTTCCCCTACATGAATTTCCTATTACGCTGCTCACCATCCAGTGACCTTGATACAGTCATTTCTATCACATGAGGGTGATGTTTGTGTATGTTATTCCTTTCGTGTGTCTTATGTATCATACCATATGTTCGGCACTAGGAGGATGAGATTTAGTCGGCAATATGAAGGCTGTGGTTAGGGCAGAAGCTATGGAGGGGGAGGGGAGGCAGATTGCAGGCTGCCTGCTGCTGCACGTGGCGGGATTTGCATTTTTGAATAGCCATTTCATAGTGACACGGTATCATACTGGGAGACATGGGGAGTCAGAGGACCCGGCTGGCATGTGTCTACAAACAGATTAGGGCAACCGACCGAACCAAAGGCTCAGAGTAGCCCAGCGGATACGGATACTGTCACATGCTGGCCAAGAAAGCCAAGGGCCAGGAAAGCCGGGGGACAGGAAAGCCGGGGGACAGGAAAGCCGGGGGACAGGAAAGCCGGGGGACAGGAAAGCCGGGGGACATGAAAGCCGGGGGCCAAGAAAGCCGGGGGCCAAGAAAGCCCGGGGCCAAGAAAGCCCGGGACCAAGAAAGCCAGGGGCCAAGAAAGCCGGGGGCCAAGAAAGCCGGGGGCCAGGAAATCCAGGGGCCAAGAAAGCTGGGGGCCAGGAAAGCCGGGGGCCAAGAAAGCCGGGGGCCAGGAAAGCCGGGGGCCAGGAAAGCCGGGGGCCAGGAAAGCCAGGCTGCTGTGACCCTGCGAGATGTGGCCCCAATCAGAGCCAGAAAACAGCAAGGCCTCAAGTGCAGACAGGGTTAATATAGGCAGAATGCAGGATAAAAGCCTCTATGTAATGAGAGCGGCTTCCACTACATAAGCAGCCAGTCCAAGCATTAAATGTGCCGACATGTCACGAATCCAGTCAGGATGCAGCAGCTTACAGCAAACACGAATCCGTCCTCCTATAGAGCAATGGAAGCGCCATGATATGTATGCCTCATCCTTACGCCTAAATATTTATGGAAATTTTATCACTTTTTGTTTGTTTGGTCCTAAAAATACATAATCTGCAATCACTGGAGACCAAGACATGGATTTAAAGGGGCACTCCGGCAAAAAGAAGGTTTTATAGATTAGTAATTTACGCCTATTTTAAAAAAAGTGTTCCGGTACATATAAGCTGCTGTATGTCCTGCAGGAAGCGGTGTATTCTTTTTAGTCTGACACAGTGTTCTCTGCTGCCACCTCTGTCCATGTCAGGAACTGTCCAGAGCAGCAGCAAGTCCCCATAGAAATCATCTCCTGATTTTTAAATAGTTGATGAAACCAGTTTATTTGTACACCTTTAAATGTCAGATTTGATTTGAATTAGATGGAAACATTTCTACACCAAAGTCGCTGGGATTATAGTCCTGGCTGCTCGATGTAATGCTGGCCGTGGCCGGACACATTGGTTTAATGTCAGACGAACATACAGAACACTCTCTGTGTATGGGGCCTCCCAATAGCAGAGAAGGGGAGCTGGATTTGGAGATTCCCAATCCTGTTTGTTCTCAGAGAAGATATTCTACTACCAAAGGTGTCTAGCGGAGGAGTACTCTCCTCTCCCCATTTGGGAACATACATATTCAGCAAGTGTATGAAAGAAGTGGACAGCTATCTGTATGCCCAGCTTAAAAAGTCATGGCATGTCCAGAGTCCGGCCTGTCCAGAGTCCGGCAGGTCCAGAGGGCGGCCTGTCCAGTGTCCGGCCTGTGCAGAGTCCGGCAGGTCCAGAGCGCGGCCTGTCCAGAGTCCGGCCTGTGCAGAGTCCGGCAGGCCCAGAGCCCGGCAGGCCCAGAGCCCGGCAGGCCCAGAGTCCGGCCTGTCCAGAGTCCGGCCTGTCCAGAGCCCGGCAGGCCCAGAGCCCGGCCTGTCCAGAGTCCGGCCGGCCCAGAGTCCGGCCTGTCCAGAGTCCGGCCGGCCCAGAGTCCGGCCTGTCCAGAGTCCGGCCGTCCCAGAGTCCGGCATGTAAAGCAAACTAACCTACCAGCATCCAGTAGCGTGTAGTTCAGTGAATTTATCCATCAAGCAAAATACATGAGAGCCTGTTAGGCTTGACAAAGACCCTGCTGGGTCGAAACGTTGCTTGATGAATAAAATCCACTGAACTTAATATGACTTATAATAATATAAAATTACTTTGCATTACATGTGCTTTGGCCTCTGACTGCGGTTGGAGACTCTCTGGTCATGCATCTATTGCCTGTACAGCTTATCGGATTTTCATACCTGGTGCTGTTGGACCCCTGTTGTATCTCATCAGACATGTCAAAACTTATTGATCACATTGGGTCTCACTGCTGTGATCAGGAGATGCAGCTGGGGAGAGTGTGGCTGCCGTGTGATCCACTGCCCAGCCTTATTATAGTCTATGAGGTCGGAGTGGTCAGAGAGTGGATGGCGCTGCTGACGCTCTCTCTTCCTGTCTATATCAGCAGACCTGCTGCGATCAATAACCTTTGACATGCTCATCCAATCAGTGGCTGCGATCCCCCCTCAGCTGCTGACTGGCTGAGCTGCAATATTGAAGACATATAGAAGACTGCTCCGCTAAGTATACTTTTCTGCTCCTTCCCCATGTAGTTTAAAGTGTACCCGTCACGATCTGATCTTTTAGATCAGCAGAGATCCTATGCTAATCGGGAAGGTTGTGACTATAGTCTACTGTAATAGAGACAACGATCAGCCAATGACAATGATCAGCCGATCATTGGTTTAGGTGTGGTCTCCCCGCTCCCGGTCTTCTCTCCTGTGCTCCGCAGCTTCCTGGGCCCGGCGGCTGCAGCGTCAGACTGGGAGCGCGGAGAGGTAAGGGCTGCATGGACATCGCTAGCCGGCCTGTGTATTAGGACCCGAAGCTGGAAGCCAAAGGCAAACAACACAAGGCGAGGGAAATGCTCTTATTGTTGGGAATATGGCTTGCACGTACCACCAATGTCACTGTTACTTAACATGACCTTAAGTCATAGACACATACAAGTAAGTTCAGAGAAGTAATGTAGGGAAATCACAGAGATTTATTAATGAAGGCTTGTCAGAAGGAAAACTCTGTAATGAGCAAAAAAAGATGTCTTCTAAATTGCCCATTATATTCTAATAAAGCTGTTTCTGTTCTGTACGCCCAAAGAAAAATGGATTATGGATTTAATCTGGCTATGAGAAACAGTGGTGCATCCCGCAGAGAGAGAAGAGCCAAGGAGAGAGAAGAGCCAAGGAGAGAGAAGAGCCAAGGAGAACTTCACCATGGGTCCAATGCCGTTCCTTTCGACTCAAGGACCCAATGGTAGAATAACTTCTGTGCACCTTCTATAGGAAGCCTGAGCACATAGGAGATTTTCTATATTTATGGCTCTTGTTTTCACTGCACCCTGGCCTGGATTCTTTACGACTTTCCACCGAGGTTTTACACGGTGCAGAATGAAGCCGATTAAACTCTGCCCTCCGCCGGAGAAATGCCCATTATCTCTGCTAATAATAATAACCGTTACAATAAGTGGGTAGTAATCATTTCCCGTTGCCTTCTGGCACCCGGCACACAGAGGGTCCTGAATACAGAACGAAAGAGGGAAAACGGCTGGAGAGATCGGCCAACACAGTGGGAACATTACTCTGTCATCAACAGAGAAAAAAGAAACGACGGACGATGCAGCCAAGAAGGAAGCGATAGAAGATCCTCACGTCTTATGTAATCCTCTGCTAAACGGGACGGCCGCACGTGACGACGACTCTCAGCAAATTGGATAATTCAATGTTCTAACCCAAAAAACAAACACTCTGAAAACCTCTTAAAAAAAAAGAACCCCGTCAGAACGCCAAGGTCATCAACACAAGGTCAACGTCAGCCAACAACTGGCTCATCCCTGTTCAAAGACGAGAGTCGCAGCCCGCGAGTCTGATTCTTACACATAAAAGCTGTGCAGAATTTGTCAGAAGGACGCCGCAGTCGCTCCACCTCGGTCGGGGTCCCGTCTTCAAAGGACAGCAATGACTTTCACAGTCTGGGCGTCTTTCTTACTTTCGCTCCCCCCCCCACCCATCCAGCCGTGTCCCCGCGTCGTTAGGGCAGCTGTTTAATAAAGCTGTTGCCATGGCGACTGCCTCTGAAGCCCATCCACTAAAAGACCTGATGTTAATTTAATGAACCCTTCAGCTGCCAGACACCGCTAAAGTCTTCTGTCCGAATGAGGAGCAGCGACCATGTACCAGCCAGCCTCACCAATAAGCCATTTAACTCTTTCACTGACGGTTTCTAAATTTATTTTTTTTTATGTTAACATCACGAGCAAATGCAGCTGCAAAGGAAATGATGTGACCGCTCAGAGTTCCTCATAAAAGCATCATTGCCTTTCTCTTATCGATTACACATAAAATGCCATAAGCCGAGCGCCGTTTGGCATTTAAAGTATGCGCTGAGATCGTGAACCCGTTAATGCCCTGTCAATATTCCTCCATTTTCTCTATGCATTATTTAATTTCCTCGAAATTTTCATCTTGAATACAATGCAATGCCATGCATCATAAAAGCGTCACGTTCACTCACCGCCAGGAAGATTAGGAAAGTGCTGGCGGACATGATGGAGAAGGGGACGATGGCCGCCGATGAGCCGGACCTACAGGAGCTTTCTGTGAGGACTCCTCAAGCTGGGATGGATAAGCTCTCTCAGGAACATGGACTAGACTAGACAAGATCATGGACTAGACAAGATCATGGACTTATTTTAGGGCCCTATTATACAGAGTGATAATCTGCTGAATCGGCCTGATTTGGCCGATTATCGCTCCGTGTAATAGAGACAATGATCAGCCGATGACAACGATCACTAGCTGATCGTTTCTTTAGGTAAGGACCTAAATTCATCGGTCGCAGACGATTGAACAAACGGTTAATAAATACGTTACCTATCCACATTGCCAGTCTTCACCTGCACGCGGTCTCGGTTGGTGACTGGCTGAGGCTCTGAAGCTGTGGGACCAGGACGCATGCAGGAGAAGACCGGGAGCATGGACAGGTAATGTATTAACTATTTGGGCAAGGCTTGCACGGACGTTGCTAACAATGTCCATGCAGCCCTTGCTAAACGATTATTGGGCCGTGTAATAGGCCCAGTAAATGATGCAATACTGATCAGGCGTTCATCGGCCCATGTAATAGTACCCTCACTCTAAATTGCTGTCCGGTTTTGGACTAGGCATGAGTGTAATTTCAAACAGGAACAGGGCACCGAGTCACTAGGGCGGTCCCTGGCCCTTCTTCTCATACACAACTAGAAAAGGATCTGTCAATCAGGACTAGGGGGGGGGGGGGGGGGCTGCCCTGATGACTTGGAGCCCAGTTGTTTGACAAAGGAACAATAATGTATCGGGCAGCATGAAACTAGTCACTGATTCTTTGCTTACCCAATTCATGTTGTGTACAGTGTAGCAGAGTATGGTCCTAGATTGGGCTCCTAAACAGAGCACGCCTTGGGAGGGTAGTGACGGACGAAGAGAAGGATGTGAGAAGACTGGGCCAAATGCCGTGCCACCAGGAAATATCACTGTGTGTGACTCCGAGCACCAGGACAACCCACCACCACTCAGGAACATCCTGTTCGAGATGGTACCCTGTTTCTCCATAAATAAGCCCTACCCCGAAAACAAGACCTAGTTAGACCTATGCCAAAAAATAGGCTCCAGTAAAAGGTTATACCATGTGACATCACAGAGATGGAGAACGGGCATACCATAGCTGCCAACTATTCTGTATGTTATACCATGTGACGTCACAGAGATGGAGAACGGGCATACCGTAGCTGCCAACCATCCTGGATGTTATACCATGTGACGTCACAGACATGGAGAACCAGCATACTGTAGCTGCCACCTATCCTGTATGTTATACCATGTGACGTCACAGAGATGGAGAACGGGCATACCGTAGCAGCCACCTATCCTGTATGTTATACCATGTGACGTCACAGACATGGAGAATGGGCTTACTGTAGCAGCCAACTATCCTGTATGTTATACCATGTGACGTCACAGAGATGGAGAATGGGCATACCGTAGCAGCCAACTATTCTGTATGTTATACCATGTGACGTCACAGAGATGGAGAACAGGCATACCGTAGCAGCCAACTATCCTGTATGTTATACCATGTGACGTCACAGACATGGAGAATGGGCTTACTGTAGCAGCCAACTATCCTGTATGTTATACCATGTGACGTCACAGAGATGGAGAATGGGCATACCGTAGCAGCCAACTATTCTGTATGTTATACCATGTGACGTCACAGAGATGGAGAACAGGCATACCGTAGCAGCCAACTATCCTGTATGTTATACCATGTGACGTCACAGAGATGGAGAACAGGCATACCGTAGCAGCCAACTATCCTGTATGTTATACCATGTGACGTCACAGAGATGGAGAACAGGCATACCGTAGCTGCCACCTATCCTGTATGTTATACCATGTGATGTCACAGAGATGGAGAACGGGCATACCGTAGCTGCCACCTATCCTGTATGTTATACCATGTGACGTCACAGAGATGGAGAACAGGCATACCGTAGCTGCCAACTATCCTGTATGTTATATCATGTGACCTCACAGAGATGG